>NC_090649.1:102318298-102378298 GCF_040937935.1 Hyperolius riggenbachi
ATCCTCTTATGAACAACACAGGAAATCTATCTAGCAACATTCTGGGAAGACACTTTTGTATGTATCTAGGGCAAACAGTCAATGTCACATGATTGACATTATTTAAAAGAATTCCCTGTGCAATGAAGTGATCCTCCTTTCTGTTGCAGTGTGAAGCAGCAGCTTGGATGAAATATAAATGCCACAAAACTGAAGAGCATGTTTTTTTCATGAATATCTCTTTGTTTCTTGCACTGGTGCTCTCTAGACCTCTGCTGTACAATGTGACAATAAGATGAAGCAGAGAAATGAAGTACTTCTCATTTCATGGAATATTACTTAAACTCTATGGACAGTTCCCAAGGCTTTCTTCACATCTGTGCCTCCACTAAAGGAACAAGCTACAGTCTGGCATAGCATATTATAAAAACATGTCTCCTGTCACCTTATTGACCATGTAGTTGTTCAGCCATCCTTTATCCCAAAGTAATGTCATCTGTGTAAAAATCACAAGTCCTTCCAATGTGCCAGCATACACACCTTGTAGCCTATGCAGCTTCACAGAGAGTAAGAAGCAATAACCTTCTGCTTGTGATGAATGCCTTAAAGAGAATCTGTACTCTAAAATTCGTACAATAAAAAGCATTGCTACTCATTATGTTCTCCTGGGCCCTTCTGTGCTTTTTCTGCCACTCCCTGCTGTGATCCTGGCTTATAATTTCCAGTTTTAGGCAGTGTTTACAAACAAAAGACATGGCTGCTAACCAGCATGTGATAAACTGAGAAAAGCTCTATCTGTAACTCATACAGAGCCTGCAGGGGGCGTGGAGAGGGTATGTATAGCTTCTGCCTATCACAGTAGTGCAGCACATTCCTGCCTCAGCCAACAAAGCTGACAAAGGAAAGAAGATTAGATGACAGAGATAATACAGCCACTGTGCAACTAGGAAAGGCTGCAGTTAGACAGAGCACATTAGAACAGGTATAGGAACTTATAGGATAGAAGAAATAAGGCTGAAAATGTTGTTACAGAGTCTCTTTAAAGCTGGAGTGCCTCCTTAAAGCACACCTGAAGTGTAAGGGATAAAGAGGCTGCTATATTTATTTCCTTTTCGCGAAAATCATTACATTTAAAATACGCATACAAATAAGAAGTATGTTTTTTCAGAGTAAAATGAGCCATATATTACTTTTCTCCTATGTTGCTGTCACTTACAGGTAGTAGAAATCTGACATCGGGCTAGTCCATCTCCCCATAGGGGATCCTCAGCATGGCCTTTATTCTTTATAAAGACATTCTCTGAAAAGGATATATACAAAGATGCTGGCCAGCCTCCCTGCTCGCTGCACACTTTTTCGACAGTTGGATGGTTCAAATGCCATTCACTAAGTGCTTTTGAAAATAAAACCCTGAGCATCCTCCATGAGGAGATAGACTAGTCCAAAACCTGTCAGTAATGCCAGATTTCTGCTACTTACTGTAAGTGATAGCAACATAGGAGAAAAGTAATTTATAGCTCATTTTGCTCATGGAGGAAACAAACTTTTTAATTGTATGTGTATACAAGTATTCTAAGGGCCTGATTCACAAAGCGGTGCTAACAGTTAGCACGCTGGTGAAAACCCCTTTATCACGCTTAAACTCAGTTTAGGCATGATAAGTTTAGGTGAGATAAGTTTAGGTGTGATAAGTTTAGGCATGATAAGTTTAGGTGTGATAAGTTTAGGCATGATAAGTTTAAGCACCAAGGGCCTGATTCACAAAGCGGTGCTAACAGTTAGCACCGTGGTGAAAAGCCCTTTATCACGCCTAAACTCTGTTTAGGCATGATAAGTTTAGGTGTGATAAGTTTAGGTGTGATAAGTTTAGGCATGATAAGTTTAGGTGTGATAAGTTTTTAGGCGTGATAAGTTTAAGTGATAAAGTAGTTGCTGGAGCCGTCACTCCCCCTGGACTGTCAGCCTGGTCCGCCGGTGCTCAATCCTTCAGTGGGTCACCACTTCCACTCAGCAAATCCAATAGATAAAGAGAAGGAGGCACTCAAAAGGCGTATAAACTTGTAGTTTATTCCTCAGATAGCTAACACAACATGTTTCGGGGTTTCCCCCTTTCTCAAGTGTACAAGCCACCTCACCAGTACAAACTCTTATGAAGCCAAGTGCACCACACCCTTAATCGAGCCCCACCCCTCTGGTCATCTGACCAGTGGTTGTGGGATACAACATTACCCCTCAGGGAAATCGTCTTATTGGGCACTACATACAAAGATGTCTACCCAATAACAGTAAACACCTAAGAAACATATGCATCAGCAATCTTTACAATCAAATTTGCATATAAAATATATGTGCGATATCAAAACTGCATAAATAGCAAACATGCATAAGCAATAAATAGCAAATAATGCATAGCAATATATATATATATATATCAAATGTTCAACAGACTTTAACTTAATCCAAGACTCACTGCCCAGGGATACTGGGGTTCCCTCTCTCCACCACCCACCATTCGATGACATGGCATCAGAACCTAGGGTAAAAAATAGAGCAACACAATATGTCAATAACATTTCACAAAAAACATTTCAGACTAAACATATCATTTAACCCTCTAGGGGAGATGGAATCCATTCTTCTCATCCATCTCGCTTCTTTCTGAAGCAAAATTCTGTCCCTATCTCCCCCTCTGCTGAGTGGTGGAACATGATCCAATACCACCCACCTCAACTGCGACACCCCGTGTCCTAGGGCGTGAAAATGCTTGCCCACTGGGGTGTGAGTATTCGGTTTGGTGGGATTGAATCCTCGGATAGAGCTTTTATGCTCCTGGATCCTGGTCTTCACATCTCTGGTGGTCTTACCAATATACATCAAACCACAGGGACATCTCAATGCATAGACCACAAACGCACTCTCGCACGTGTACATCGACCGAATCTGAATCTTTTCTCCCGTGTGAGGATGGTTCACATATTCTCCTTTCATTATCGCTCCGCAACAATTGCAGCCCATGCAAGGAAATGTCCCCCTTTTGCTCGTCAGTCTACACATTTCAACAGATCGTGTAGACAGGTCCACTTCACTAACCATATTCTTTATGGTCCTACCCCTTTTGTACGAGTACAATGGCGGCTCTTCAAACAATTTTCCATAAACAGGGTCCTGTTGAAGGACTGGCCAGTACCTGTTGACCACACTCCTCACTAGTCCTGACTGCTTGCAATATGTTTGCACAAAAGGTATTTTCCCCAACTGTTTCTTGTTTCTGGTGTCTCCCCCCAACAAATGGGACCTCTCCAAACTCTCTACTTCTAATCTAGCTCTCGCTAAAGTGGTGGGATCATATCCCTTACTTAAGAATTTGTCAGTAAGCATACTCGCTGCCTTGCAGAATCCTTCTTCTGTGGACGCTATCCTCCTAGCCCTCATCAACTGACCTTTGGGTATATCCTTTATCACATTTTTATTATGGAAGCTCTCCACTCTCAAGAGGTTGTTCCGATCTGTCGGTTTCGTGTACAGGTCTGTCCGCAACCCCTCTGGAGTGACCGAAATTGCCACATCCAGATAATGGATAACTCTATCCGAATGTTCCATTGTGAACTTAATGGTGGGATGCGCCTGATTGGCCTCATCCACCATTAGTTGAAGCTCCTCTAGCTCACCTTCCCACAGTATCAACACGTCGTCAACAAATCTGAAATACTTAACCATCTTATCACAGTACTTTGGATTATTAATAAACATTTTTTGTTCCAATTTGTGCATAAACAGATTAGCAAATGATGGTGCTACCGGTGATCCCATGCTTGTGCCTTGTGTCTGTAGGTAGTAATCGTTTTCAAATTTGAAATAATTGTTCATAAGTACCATCTCAAGGCAATCTAGCAGGAAGTAGACCTGATGGTGGGACAGAGCTGTATCCAACAAAAATTCTTCGACATACCCCATCCCTTCCTCATGAGGGATAGATGTGAACAAACTCTGTACGTCTAAGGTAGCTAATATAAGATTTTTGCCCCTGATGGTGGCCCCTGACAGGTTCTGGAGAAGATCTGTAGTATCTTTCAGGCATGTGGGGATAGTCTTTACCAACTCTTGTAGAAAAGAATCTACATATTTGGACAGCGGGTATTGCACCGACCCAATGGCCGACACTATAGGGCGTCCCAGGGGGTTGGTTAAATTTTTGTGGATTTTTGGCAATAAATACAATAACGGCACTTGGGGATGTGCTACATCTAGGTACTCTGCTATCTTCTTGTCAATCATACCCATTAACAGAGCCTCATTAACCAGATGATCTACCTTAGACTTGATCACCCAGGTGGGGTCATTTCTGCACCTTTCGTAATGGCCCTCTACACTTATCTAAACTTATCACGCCTAAACTTATCACACCTAAACTTATCACACCTAAACTTATCACTCCTAAACTGGCTTTTCACCAGCATGGTGCAATGGTTATCACACCTAAAGTCTCTAACTGGGTTACCACCGCTTTGTGAATCGACCCCTAAATGTTACGATTTCTGCGATAGTTGTCCTTTAAGCAAAGCAAATTGGCCATCCTGCTGATCCTCTGTCTCTACTGTGTTTAGTCATACACCCAGAGCAAGCATGCTCATCAGATGTTTTTGACTGAAGTCTAACTAGAATGGCCACATGCCTGTTTTAGATGTGTGTTTCAGACACTACTGTAGCCATTGAGTACAGAAGGGCTGCCAGGCAGCAGTTATTGTTTAAAATGCTATAAATATAGCAGCTTCCATATCTCTCTCATTTCAGGTGTACTTTAAATTAATATTGAAGTGCTTGTATAATGTTAAGTGATAACTGTAACAAGAGGGATATGGAGGCTTTCATATTTATTTCCTTTTAAATAATACACGTTTCCTGGCAGCCCTGCTGGTCTATTTGACTGCAGTAGTGTTTGAATCACACTAGAAACAAGCATGCAGACAATCTTGTCAGATCTGACGATAATTGCAGAAACACCTGTTCTACTGCATGCTTGTTCCAGGTCTATAGCGAAAAGTATTAGAGGCAGAGGTTTAGCAGGGTAGCCAGGCAACTGGTATTGTTTAAAAGGCCAATATTCTACCTTTAAAGAGACACTGAAGCGAAAAAAAAAAATATTGATATAATGGATTGGTTATGTAGTACGGATAATTACTAGAATATTCGTAGCAAAGAAAATATTCTCATATTTTTTTATTTTCAGTTATATATATATATATATATATATATATATATATGTTTTTTTTTATAACATTGCATCATTCTCTAATATTTGCAGTTTACACACTACTCAGAATTCTAAATGTTTTTACAGAGCAGGCCAATGAACTTTTGACCTGTTCTCTGCAGGGAAAAAAAACCAATACAGTGCCAGACACTTGAGATAATAAGCTTCAGAAGACTGAGCTCTCTGTGACTTTGAAAGTCATGGAGCTCAATGGCTCTTTTGCATAGATAACAACTGGAGTTTCTTAACTCTTCCTGTACTGGAAATATTATTAACCTTATTACTCTCCTCCTAATGTTTTATTTCTTAGCTGATTATTATGATTATTATATCATTTTTTTGGCGTCAGTGTCTCTTTAAGTCTAATCTAATTCCAGCTGAGTGAGTGTGGTGGCCAGTAATGTGGAATAGCTGCCGTGGCTATTGCTACGCCTCTGCGCCCAATTAAGTTGAATTTGATGCGAATATTTTCACTTTACAAAGTTAAAAACACCAGTGCTGCAGCCTAGTTATTACAAATGGAGACAACCTTACAAAAAGGAAGCTGATACTGTCCTAAAATAATCCAGTGCAAGGTAAATATAAAGATTGGCACACCTCATTTAGCCGCATTAGCAAATTATCACTTTTAAGCAGACAGAAGTGTTTTCAACGTATAATGGAAGATCTGGCAGGCGGCAGTTATTAATCATGACATGTCACGCCTATTTGATTCATGGATACATAATGCCTAATAAACAATCCCTTCGAAGCGAGCGCTTTGTCATTCAAATATCTTCGCTTTCTGAATCTACCTTACGGTGTACGGCGATGGTACGGTTATGATGCTAAAAATATAAAAAAAATATAAAAATATGCAAAAAGAGAAAAAGTGGGCGATTTGATTTACTACCGGGAAGATTACACGGGTATATTTTATCGTACGCGCCATACATCACTTCATCTTCCAGCATTTTTCACACTATCGCACAGAAGCATGTGTGCTACGCTAGCATAGGCTGTCAGATATTAATGTCACTGGCAGCATTCCGCCGGCTCTGATGCTATTGTTAGTGTGATACATATGCAAAGCAGGGCTGACTTCTTCTTACTCCAAGAGATTTCTTTTGCAGATGGTCTGCTGACAAACAGTTCTGGGTGTTTCATTTTTTTTTTTTTTGCGTTATTTTATTTATATATTTTGCGTCTGATAAAAGGAGTTAATCAGTTGTCTGGTTGTATAAAAATCATTAAAGCCTGACTCTGTGCGTGGTTCTAAATATACCATCTGGTAGCGCAATACACAGAATACCCGCATGAAACTTTTTATGTCGAACGGCGCTTAGGCAGATAAACATTCTGCTTTTAAAAAATGTGGTCACATGACCTGAACCAGCGCTGCTTATGGATTTAAAGCCAGGATCCTTGTAAAGGTGCCCATCAATGGTACAATCTACTGAAGGATTGACTGTACAATCGATCAAATAAAGGTGCTGATCGATGACGAACAATCGCTCTATCAATCGTTCCATAAATCCAAATTTTGAAACGATTGTTTTAGTCTGTTCGGATTGCTTATCAAATTCCTCTTAGGTAGTTGGTTCAAATAATTGATCACAACAATCGGATTGGACGGTTGATCAATTGAATACTAATTGAGCACCTTAATTCCCCCACCCCTTCTTAACAAACATACCTACTCATCTTCTTCCAAAATGCCTTCCATAATTACCCATTGAGCTCAGGAACATGTGGAGTTATGTACCCTCCATGCTTTAACCACTTCACCACTGAGGGGTTTTACCCCCTGACCACCAGAGCAATTTTCACCTTTCAGCGCTCCTTCCATTCATTCGTCTATAACTTTATTATTACTTATCCCAATGAAATGAACTATATCTTGTTTTTTTCGCCACTAATTAGGCTTTCTTTAGGTAGGACATTATGCCAGGAATTATTTTATTCTAAATGTGTTTTAATGGGGAAATAGGAAAAAATGTGGGAAAAAATTATTATTTTTCAGTTTTCGGCCATTATAGTTTTTAAATAAAGCATGCTACTGTAATTAAAACCCATGAAATGTATTAACCCATTTGTCCCGGTTATAAAACCATTTAAATTATGTCCCTATCACAATGTTTGGCGACAATATTTTATTTGGAAATAAAGGTGCATTTTTTTCAGTTTTGCATCCATCCCTAATTACAAACCCGCAGTTTATAAAGTAACAGTGTTATACCCTCTTGACATAAATATTTAAAAAGTTCAGTCCCTAAGCTAACTATTTATGTTTTTTTTTTATTGTATTTTTTTTTTTTTAATTACAAAAAAAAAATAAAAATTGGGGAGTGTGGGAGGTAATGAGTTAATTTATTGTGTAAATGTAATGTTTGAATATGTAAAATGCTTTTAGGGTGTAGTTTACTATTTGGCCACAAGATGGCCACAGAGTGTTTGTTTACATGAGACCTGTAAGCGTCCGGAAGGACGCTTACAGGAAGCAGTAGGAGGCTGGGAGACTCACAATGATCTCGCTGTTTCTGAAAGAAGCAGCAGATCATTGCGGGGGCTAGATCAACGAACGGGAATGGATTTTCCCGTTCATTGATCTCGGGCGAGCGGGCGGCGGCGTGCACGAGTGGCAGGTGCGCGCGCACGAGCGGCGGGAGCGCGGACAGCGGCGGTAGCGCGGAAGGTACGGATTTCTCCGTCCCTGGTTTTTTAGGGGGGAAAAAAGGGGCGGAGAAATTCGTACCGCTGGGGGTAAAGTGGTTAAGCAGGATTGTCAGCCACAAAATCAAATTCCATTTACTCACTGCTCTGTTTATTATGTGGTCTATATCCTGAACCCTGCATTGCAAGCATTCCAATATAATCATAAATGTTTCTGCTGTAATAAATCTTATCTCAGTCAGCCTGGCTCCTTTTTAGTACATTGCTGGGGAGAGGGAAGCTTGTTATCCCCCATCCACATTCCTGTTCATTGCTGATTGGCAGTTCAGTGTGAAAGGCTGAGGCTGAGAAGGGAAATACACCTCACCCCTCTGCAGAAGCTGCGGAAATACGGTGTATGCTGTGCTCACATGTGTTTGCAAAGCAAACTAGATTTGACAGTGCAGTTTCTAGTAGAAAAAAAAGAGTAAGGGAGGAAATTACATCAGGATTGGCTTCAGTCAGAGGCAGTAAAGATGGATAATGCCTGGAACTGTTTTTTTCTTTATTTACTATATACAATTCACTGAAACAGTGCAATACATATGTTATGTGAGTAGAACAAGTATTTATCTACTTATATATGTGGTTATTTTTTCCTAGTATAGTATGGCTATCCCTGCTTTCTCTCTCCTAGCACAACTCCCTCCCATAATGAAGAACCAGGCCTGCTGCTCAGCTGCCACAAATTCCCACCGTAAATCCCAGAATCTTGTGCACTGATACCACTCTGCCATCTGCTGCGGCATCAACCTGCTATGGCCACGTCCCTGCTAAATTTGGCGGGGAGTATTTTAAATAATTTGTGGCAAAGGGGGTGATTTACTCATGCACCATACTCCCTCCCACAGGTGGCCACAGGAATCCAGGTTGCTTCTTTTATAAGAGAACAAAACACCAGACAGAGACCTTGAAATGACATACTGTATTTTTTGGACTATAGTAAAGTGGGGGAAAAAAGTAACTGCGTTTTATAGTTCAAATGCAGGGAGTTCCTGACTTGTGAACGCCTGCCAATACAGACCTCCAACCCGCTGCAATGTCGGGGACTCCCTGTACTGTGCCCCTGCAGAGGAGGATACAAAGGGGCATAGAGGAGGACACAAGAAGGACAGATGCGGACACATGGAGGACACAGGAGGACACAAGGGGGACAGAGGAGGACACGGGACACAAAAGGTACAAGAGGGCATGAGGTACAAAGGGAGCATAATTCACAAGTTGCCCCTTCGCCATGGATGCACCAGGTTTAGTATATAGTTTTCTCCTGGTTTTTGTCCTCTAAACCTAGGTGTGTCTCATGGTCAGGAGCATTTTATAGTCCAAAAATACGGTTATTGCTGGAACTTTAGAGAAACTAAATATTATATAAGGGAGTACTGGGAGGCCCTTCTTAGTGTTAGGTGGTGTTAACGAGAGAGGGGTGGGGAAAATATATAGATATCCTTTAATGAGGCTGCTTGACTCTTTCTCATTATGTTGTTGAGATTGCAAAGCAGCAGAACATGGACAGAGCTTTCTTAAAGGGATACTGTAGGGGGGGGGGGGGGGGTCGGGGGAAAATGAGCAGATCTTACCCGAGGCTTCTAATGGTCCCCCACAGACATCCTGTGCCCGTGCAGCCACTCACCGATGCTCCGGCCCCGCCTCCGGTTCACTTCTGGAATTTCAGACTTTAAAGTCTGAAAACCACTGCGCCTGCGTTGCCATGTCCTCAATCCCGCTGATGTCACCAGGAGCGTACTGCGCAGACACAGACCATACTAGGCCTGCGCAGTATGCTCCTGGTGACATCAGGGGAAGCGAGGACACGGGCGTACAGGCGCAGTGGTTTTCAGACTTTAAAGTCTGAAATTCCAGAAGTAAACTGGAGGCGGGGCCGGAGCATAGGCGAGTGGCTGCGCGGGCACAGGATGTCTTCGGGGGACCATTAGAAGCCCCGGGTAAGTTCAATTCATTTTCCCCCGACCCCCCTACAGTGTCCCTTTAAGGTGTCCACTAATGATCCCATTTTTTCCATCCAATTTTACCAAATGATGTGGTATAAGGTTCAACTGAGTGAAGATAATGAATAGAGAATTTAGGCAGTTCTCTTGTATTACATAGAAATGGTAAGGTTGGATCATTAGTGGCCACCATTATAAGAATGGGGAGAGATTTGCATCTCAGAGAAGGCAGCAGTAGACTTCTATGGGATCAGGTGACATGCACCCTGTGTATTCTGTGTTTATCCCTCACTGAGGGCATTCAGTAAAAGACAGCACATAAGGCAGCATCAAGATCCTGTCTGCCAAGACATTTCCCCTTGTCTCTAGACAATACAGTGACGCTTGTGGTGAGATGTGTGCTTTTCGTTCATAGGTGCTTATTTTTTTTTATTGTGTGCAAATTGAGCCTCGTGACTGTCAGTGCTACATTTTAATGCAATTCTATGGGAAGCTGCGGAAAGGCACAGCACTCAGTGGGGAGACACGAGCTGTTCTACCATCTGATTTTAGGCAATTGGTTCAGCTTCAGTTTATCTCTCTGTTTCTCTGAGGGCTCCATTATGCTTCCTATTCACTCCTAGCATTCTATTGATATTCAATGCAAGGTGAAATTATTCAGCAGTCAAACAAAACGCTCCCATAGTAGTATATACTAATAGTGAAAGGGATATTATTACTTGTTAGAGAGCTATGCAGTCCTTTTTAAACCTATGATTAAAGTATACACGAGGTGACATGTGATACGATGAGGTAGACATCAGGTATGCAAGTTCTGTCCGGGTTGACACTAGGTCGGTCTATAGAGTAAACCTCACTGATATGTAATTACAGCCATAAAACACTTTCGTAGCAGAAAATGGCTTCTGAGAGCAGGAAAGAGGTACAAAGGGCCAATAGTTCAGAGATTTTAGCTCTGGCACACTTCAGTGAACGTGTCATTGAGCAGAGACAATGAAACAGTAAAAACTTAAAAAAGTAGATTTAAATATAAAATAAAACTGTGGGATATGTAAAAAAAAGGAATTATTAGGAGAAGGAAGGTAGATACAATACTTTATCTGGGCAGCACGGTGGCGTAGTGGTTAGCTCTCTCACTTTGCAGCGCTGGGTCCCTGGTTTGAATCCCAGCCAGGGCACTATCTGCAAAGAGTTTGTATGTTCTCTCTGTATCTGCGTGGGTTTCCTCTGGGCACTCTGGTTTCCTCCCACATTCCAAAAACATACAGATAAGTTACTTTGCGCCCCCTAAAATTGGCCCTAGACTACAGTACTTACACTACATAATATAGACACATGGCAGTGGTAGGGATTAGATTGTGAGCTCCTTTGAGGGAAAGTTAGTGACAAGATATATATATACACTGTACAGCGCTGTGTAATATCACAGTGCTATATAAATACTAAATAATAATAATCTCATCAGTTTATTTTCACCTGGTGTTTTCTTTAATGCTACCAAAACTACTGAACACCTTACAGAAGCCTATTAATATTATTTCAATTTTCCTTCAATTTGATTAAAATAAAGCAGAGGGACACCAAGAGCCCCAATAGTGTAATTCGTCTTGGGGACAGCAAAATAAATGAGAAGTTAAAATGATACTTACAAACCAGGGTTACCAATAGGCAACCACTGTATAGGCAGGTGGGGAGAACAATCCTGACCCCACTCAGTAATAAAAAGTCGCTCTCTGTAGACAGGAAAATAGGGTAACAACCCTCCACCCAGGGTGGACTCAATGTAGTGTACAAGATACAGAGGCGCCAAAAGAATAAAAGGTAATTAAATGAACTTAAAAAACCAACTGGTTAAACAGAGGAGGCAGCGGTGGTCTTACCCCCTCCAAACAGACACAGGCAAGGACTGCGATTCAGACAGTCAACAATTTATTCGGAACACCAAAAAACAATGCAACGCGTTTCACGGGCCATACATCCCGCTTCCTCAGGCAAAATACAGTAGGAGTCACAGCATCTGTATTATATCAGCGAGCTCTGCGCCTCTGTAATTTGATTAAAATGTTTCCTCCCAAACTGTCAGGTCCATGGTCATGACATCACACTGTGGGAGGGGTCTCACCTTAATATCAGCCACATAGACCCACCGAATTCGAGAAAAGGTTAAGATTTCTTGTGGGAAACGGGGTATCAGCTACTGATTGGAATGAAATTCAATCCTTGGTTGAAGTTCCTCTTCAAAGTCTGTACACTTTCAAATGTATTGACAATGATGCAATGTAAAAAGCAAAAACTAAAACCTGTTTTACAAGCACAAGCTTTAGAATTGTTCACCATTTTTATTGACTGTTTTATGTATTAAGATAAGATTATCACATGTTTGGCAATTCTGTAAGCACAGATGGGTCGTCATGCAAAATTATCAGTTTCTTTGCAGAGAGCTGAGGGGATACATGACTGTGTTTAATGACGATTTTAATTCTGTCCGATAAGCAGATAAGCTATTACCGAATTAGCAAAATCATCATCAGTTTGATGTTTCAATTTACTGGTCTCTGGCACTTGGGAATTGCTGAGTGTGCATTCTTTTATACTGTTTAGGGCTTTGTGTATTGTTGGTTTTTCTATTATGGGATATACCGGTAACTGCCTTTTAACTTTTTTTTTTGGGGGGGGGGGGGGGGTTGCTAGTTCATTGCTTATTTATTATGATGTGTTCAGGCATTGTAGATTTTTTTGTTTCTTAGAGTTCTATGCACATAGGGAGATATTGCTTGCTTAGTAGTTGGAAAAAAGCAGCTATTTACCACAATGCAGTGAGGTTCACAGATAACAAATTGTCAGGACCATGGTCATCATGACATCACATTATGGCCGGGGTTTCACCACAATATCAGCCATACAAACCCCTCTGCTTATCTATTTGAGAAAATCTAAATACTGATTGGAATCAAGTTCAATCCATGGTTAAAGTTCCTTTTAAAGATTTTACTGTATCTGGTGAATAACAACACTTTTTAATGTTTATTCAGCTCGCATACAGACAAATCTTGAATCCTTAATGAATTATCGAACCTTCTATCTGTTCTCTGCTCTCAGAAGTGTTTCTCAGCTACACAGGAATTTTATGACCTGTAACTAACCCAACATAATGTTTTTGATACTTGGACTTCCCATGTGTAGTTTCCTATAAGGTCCCAAAGAGCAAACATCCTCTAAAACAGAGTTCCCCAACCCTGTCCTCAAGGCCCACCAACAGTACATGTTTTGCAGAAAACCACAAACATGCAGAGGTGAGGTAATTAGTGTCTCAGTAGAGCTGATTAACCACCTCTGTGGATTTCCACAAAACATGCACTGACTAGTGGGCCTTGAGGACAGGGTTGGGAAACACTGCTCTAAAAGGTATATCAAGAAAACGCTATACTTAAAACATAAGGGCAGTGAAGGGACATTATCCACTGCCACTCATTTCTTGTAACACCCCTTTCAGAAAGAGGTATTTCAAAATCTTTAGAAATGCCTCACAGCATCTCTTGTCTCCATTTACTCCTCTGGACCTCACTAACTCTGATATGCTTCTTCAGGCAGCATTTTGTAATGCTTGGCATCTTTTGACTGGTTAGTATGCGAACAGGCACCTATTGCTTATGGACTTCCGGAGTTAACATTCTCAACACTAGGTTGTTACAGGTAAGTAATGTGGACAGCATTGGAGTAGGACAATAAAAACTGTCAATGTAAATTAATGAGAAACTGTATACCATTCATTGCAATATACAGTATAAGAAAGCACATTTTCAGGCAATGATAAAATAAGAAGTGTGAGAATGAGCAGAGAGATATAAATATTGCTTAGAAGGTACGTATAGTGGTTTCTTTTCTTTCTTTTTTTTTTTTTTCTTTTTTTTATTTATTAGCTATTAGCTATATTTTTTAACTATAAAAAAATAGTCAGTAGGTATTTCATTTATTTGATGCTTTTTGAAGTTCTGTAACCCAAAAGGTTTATTCTCTACTATTGTGTGCCAAAGATAACATTACAGGTGTAACAAGCTCACCTCTTCATAGCGGGTCCCGCGATGTCTCCCGCGGCATCTCCGGCGGGACTTGCTCACGTAGGGGGTCTTCTGCGCCGTCACCCTTGGACGGCATCTCCAACACCGATGTGGCGGTGAGTCAGGACGCGTGCGTGCGCAGTAAGCTAGACACACGTGCGTGAGTCAGAGCACCCTTTACAGGCTGAGAAGGCGTGTCTGAAGGAAGACCATCCTCCTGTGGGCTGGATTAATTCCCTCTCCTAGGTATATTAGGCCAAGCGAGTCATTCACTCGCTGGCCTTGATATTAATCAGTACGCTGGTTCTTGGCCTAGCTAGCTAAAATTTGAGCTTAATTTATATATTGTGTAGACACAATACATAATATATGTACTCTAGTTAGTCTTGTATTTTGTAGTTATATTATATATATTTTTTTTGTAATACATCGTAATAACATCTGATTGTATATTTATCTGTGTACCGACTTTTCGCCTGCCTCTTGACCTTGCTCTTGTCTTATCCTTCTGTACCACTGCCATCTGATACACGTGTTTGACTCGGCCTGTCCCTGACTTCGTTATTGCCTGATCCTTACAATACGACTGACATCTGACTTGTGTATGACCCTGCCCGTTTATTGACTACGATATTGCCTTGCTACTCTGTACCTCGATACATCTGACTTTGTGTACGACTACGGCCTGATCATGACTACACTTTGTGTATTACTGTTTGTGTATATACGTGTACGTTACCTCATCACGTACCAGCGTGATAACAGGACATCAACAGGATTTTGTTAATTCACCTTTTTTTGTCTCTGTGGAGCGAGACTCAAGCCTTAGTTATATTTTTGTGCCCACCCTTTCCTGCCTAACAAAGCTGCTCCATCTCCAGTCATGTGATACGCCATTATCTCCAGTCACATGATATTGTTGACAGGATTCTTATACCTACCACAGGTTTTCCAGCAGCCCAGGCCTTCATGTGGGAAGCAACCAGCCATATTTGAAAATTTGAAAATAAGCCTCTGCAATCTACTCCCTACAAAATCCCAGATAACACTGTTTATTTATCTCTCAGCTCATAACAATGCTACACAGTTGTAAAGGAATGACAGTGAACCCCTCTCCTCCTTCCAGGGAATTCAATGGCAGGGTTTATTAGTAAACAAGTGTAATCGAAACATTACAGGAGCAGACCGATGTAACAAGAGAGTAGGGTATATACATTATGTTACTAATACATATTAAAACAAATTAACTGTTTAAATAAACAGGAGAGATAGACAAATAAAAAGTGTGGGTTTAATGTACAATAGAGCTGTTTACACTAATGCTATAAGGTATGAAAGTGGATAAATTGTGTATTTTTTTTTTCACTTTTCTCCTTATTTTCCTTTTAAAATGCACAGAAAATAAAGGCATTACTAAAAACCAATACCAGCCACAAAAAGCCTAATTTGTCTTGAAAAATTCAATACATAGATCATTTAATTATTGATAAAGTTATTGCACAAGTAATCAGAGCTGAGCTGAACTGTGAAAATGACCAGGGTAGGGAAGTGGTTAAAGAAACACTGTAGTGACATATAGGAGAATGCAGTAAATTATACTCATTTTTATGTTCATTTTCCTGGTTTCAGCATCAGAAACACTTCCTATACTGTATCTTTATATTGCTGTATATTGGTATGTAGTTCTACCCTCCCAGTGATGTTAAGCTATGCAGAATTTTCCTCCCAGAGCATTCTGGGAGACCAGCACTATTTTGAACTGGCTTCAGAACTCTCAGTAAATGAACATTTTGCAGAGCGGGGCCTAACAGGGCTAAAGATGTTGCCCCGGTGATAGATTTCAGCAGGTAAATAGGGAAGGGAAATAATTTTTGCGATAGGCAAACACTGACGCCATAATTTATAATTGAATATCGTAAAAAATAATGTATAAATTAACAATTTTATTTAGTGTGATATTTTCAACTATAGTCCCTCTTTAAATAGGGATAAAACTCTGACATAATATCCAATAAAATTGTTTCATACTTTTTATTACCCATACAGTTATCATATTTGCTTTTGTGCACAGGTGGTATTTTCTGTCTATTAATTATAAAATTCCCAAAATACAGTTTATCTGCTCTGAAAGCTGCCATTGCATTTTACTGCATAGCTGCTATAATTATATATTAAAATCTATCTAGTGATCATTGGTCAGCACTTTCTGCTTCACAGCGCAGTACAGCTCAGTTTTGCCAGTTTGCTAATGTTTACTAAATGTATCTAACAAAGGAATGTAAACATAAGATAATGTTATCACCGCATCGGATGCGGCCAGAAGCTGCTCACTGAAGCATGGAGCTTTCCACTGAAGTACAAAGTGCCCTGTTTAACTGTTTGAATGCTGTTCTGCTCCATTTTTTTGTGGCAGTAGATTTTATGCTGTAAATAATCTTTTAGAGCAAAGAGGAAATGTTGAGTTTCATACCACTTTAAGTTGTTTGCACAGGTTTTCTTTTGTATTTCACTTACAGAGGCGGAAGAGTCTTAATCTTCTAACTGTAATATTAAATACTTAACGCAGGAAGAAGTAAAGGCAAGACTAAATAAATTAAAAATAGACAAGGCACCTGGCCCGGATGGCATGCATCCTCGGGTCCTAAGGGAATTAAGTTCAGTTATAGATAAACCCCTTTTCTCTTATCTTTTGTGACTCTCTTGCAACTGGCAGAGTCCCAGTGGATTGGCGTACAGCCCACGTTTTCCCATTATTTAAGAAGGGCAAAAAATCAGATCCAGGAAATTATAGACCTGTAAGCTTAACATCAGTTGTATGCAAACTATTTGAGGGGTTACTAAGAGATACTATACATGACTTCATAGTAGAAAATAATCTTATTTCTCAGCATCAACATGGGTTTACTAAAGACAGGTCCTGTTTGACTAACATGCTCAGCTTTTATGAGGTAGTGAATGCTAATATGGATATTGGGAATGCTGTAGATGTGATATACTTAGACTTTGCTAAGGCCTTCGACACTGTTCCCCACAAAAGTCTGGTGCAAAAGATGAGGATGCAAGGACTGGGGAAGAGTCTGTGTGCTTGGATAGGGAACTGGCTAATGGACAGAAAACAAAGAGTTGTGGTCAATGGATCATACTCAAAATGGGAGACTGTTAGCAGTGGGGTCCCACAGGGGTCTGTACTGGGTCCAGTGCTCTTCAATTTATTTATTAATGACCTAGTGGATACAGTAGTGAGCAATGTTGCTATTTTTGCAGATGATACAAAATTGTGCAGAATCATCAACTCTAAGGAAGATAGTGTTATATTGCAACAGGATCTGGATAGGATGGCTATATGGGCACATACATGGCAGATGAAATTCAATGTTGACAAATGTAAAGTCATGCATTTTGGTCGTACCAATGGTCTAACACCATACAAAATAAATGGGATACAGTTGGGGACATCAAACTTGGAGAAGGACTTAGGAGTACTCATCGACAACAAGTTAAATAATCGTACTCAATGCCAAGCCGCTGCAGCTAAAGCTAACAAAATTTTGGGATGCATTAAAAGGGAAATAAAAACTCGAGATGCTAGCATAATATTGCCCCTGTTTAACTCTCTAGTAAGGCCACATCTGGAATATGGAATTCAGTTCTGGGCACCACATTACAAAAAAGATATTGCAGTTTTAGAGCAGGTGCAGAGACGAGCAACAAAATTGATACGTGGGATGGAAGGTCTCACTTACCAAGAAAGGTTAGATAAACTGGGTTTATTTAGTCTAGAGAAAAGACGCCTTAGAGGAGATCTAATTAACATGTATAAATACATCAGAGGGCAATATAATAGCTTGGCGGATGAGCTTTTTGTCCCTAGGCCTTCTCAAAGGACTAGAGGACATGATCTGCGCATGGAGGAAAAACGTTTTAGCCATTTATTTAGGAAAGGGTTCTTTACAGTAAGAGTGATTAAGATGTGGAATGCATTGCCACAGGAAGTCGTTATGGCAAACTCTATACCTGCATTTAAAGGGGGCTTAGATGCTTTCCTTGCGTTGAATGACATCCATGGCTACAATTACTAGGTAATGCCAATGATGTTGATCCAGGGATTTTATCTGATTGCCATCTGGAGTCGGGAAGGAATTTTTACCTTGTAAGGGTTTTTTCGCCTTCCTCTGGATCAACAGGGATATGTGAGGGAGCAGGCTGGAGTTGTACTTTGTACTGGTTGAACTCGATGGACGTATGTCTTTTTTCAACCAAAGTAACTATGTAACTATGTAACTTTGTTATTTACTTGCATTATAGGAGCAGGGAAAGCAGCAATATATATTTTTGCCACATTTCCTGGAATTCCTTTTCGCCTTCTATACTGCTGTCTCATTAGCAGACACAGGCAACATTTGGTGTAGTCTCAAGAGCTTTCCCATGGAGCCAGGCTCCGCATACTTACATCAGCTCCCCTACAGGGATTGCTGGATGTTTAAAGAACTCTTGTCAAAGGTATAGGAGATATTATAGGCATAATTACCATCAAGATTACCATTGTTTAGAATGATATAGAACAAGGCTCTACCTCCCCACCTGTGTAGTGAAATTAATAATGGAAGCTATTTTAATTATATGTGTATTGTTGTTGGTTTACACTGTGCGGTGCATTTCCAGGGCTGAGTTACTCACAAACAATAGCAGAGAAAATATGTTATTTGTGCCCATCTATGTAATCTTCTGTGTTTAGAATGAGTTTCCTCCAGAGTTTTTTACGTAATTTTTGAAAAATTATGTAAAATAGGATGTTGCGGACTCTAGATAGTTGCCGTAAATGAAAAATCTACTCTTGCTATAAGATGATACAGCATGCTAAGCTACACAAGCCATTCAAAATGTTTTGTAAATAAAAAAAAAATATCCATTGCATTTTAAATTGTAGCCATGCTAGTTGT
The DNA here is from genome assembly GCF_040937935.1 of Hyperolius riggenbachi. NCBI lineage: Eukaryota > Metazoa > Chordata > Amphibia > Anura > Hyperoliidae > Hyperolius > Hyperolius riggenbachi. The sequence goes on from NC_090649.1 coordinate 102,337,164, forward strand.
GCTATTATTATTATTATTATTTTTTTTAATTGCCTGGAATTTGAAGTTCTGCTTAGCTGCAACCATGGCAACACAGCGCAGTCCAATACTCTCATCCCCTTTTGGGATTGATTTACAGAGGCTGCCATATTTATTTATTTTTTAATAAATACCAGTTGCCCAGTGTCCTGCTGATCTTTCTGAAACTAGGCCTGTCTGAATCGCACACCTGAAACAAGCATGTAGCTAATCTAGTCAGACTTCAGCCAGAGCATCTGCTGCATACCTTTTTAGGGTTTATGGGTAAAATTGTCTGATGCAGAGCATCAGCAGGTCAGCAAGGCAATGCACATTGTTTAAGGCTTCTTGCACACCAAGACGTTGCATTAGGTGCCACGTTAAGGTCGCATAACGTGCACCTAACACAAGAGTTAGAGTGAGCCGCGTTAGGCAGCTCGAGTCCTATAATGTCTCCCAGAGTGGCGCTGATTGGCCAGCGGGACCACGTGATGCGGAGCGAGACACTCCGCATCACGTGGTCCCGCCGGCCAATCAGCGCCCGCCAGTGCAGTGAATATTAAGTAGCCATGTGCGCGGCTACTGTAGCTGGCTCTCCCCGCCTCCTCTCCGCCCCCCACTGCGCATGTGCAAACAGTCTAACGCGGCTATAGCCGCTCCAACGCCGTAGCATGCTGCACTTTGCACAGAACGTGCAGCGTTACATGTAACGCAACGTGGGCTGTGTGAACAGCCCACTTGTGTTACATTGCTGTGCGTTGGGGGAGCGTTACAGGCGCACTAACGTGCCCCTGTAACGTCTTGGTGTGTAAGCAGCCTTAAGGGATCCAGACCACTTACCTGGGGATTCCTTCAACCACCCCCCCTCCCCCCCGTAGCCCGCAAAGGTCCCTAGGCATCCTCTGGGTCCTCTCCGTGGTCTCGCTGGTGGCGCCCAGCGACTTTGGACGAAGTCATGCACAACTGTGCATGTGTGGCCCGTCCACACACCTGGCTCGATCACACAGCCATCGATGTAAGCATCTTGCGTATACATGGTTCTTGAAAGACTGAACTGCACATGCACAAGATTCTTACGGTGATGGGCGTATGATCGAGCAGGGTGCGCGGACAGGCCACACATGCGCAGTTGCTCACGACTTTAAACGAAATCCCCAAGCTAATGGGGCCATCAGCAGGACCACGGATGGGACCCAGCAGAGGCCGAGGGATGTTACTGGCTACAGGGGCTGGAGGAAGCCTCAGGCAAGTGCAGATTTTCATTTTAGCAGTCTGCTCAGGGCCCCTGTTAAAAGAAAATGAATATGTCAACTTTCATATTCCTCCCACCTTAGGTTCACTTTAAAATATGTTTTTCCTGATTAAGGATCGGTACACATGGAAGGTTGTAGATGAAACGGAGCAGTCAATAACAGGCTGATCACTTCTCCACTGAATGAATAAGAGAGCAGTGCTGGTCGTAATGGAAAAATCTACGCTTACGGATCATTACGCGTAATTTTACGCTATTACGCATTACGCAATTACGGTTACGGCGTAGGAAATTATCTACGGTTCATCACTGTAATTACGCGTTAACTTACGCAGTTACGCGTAAGGATACCGTAATGTAGGCACTTACGCTACGATGTTACGCGTAGTGCCGTAATACCCATTAATGCGTACTTTTTGACGCATACGGACGATGTGTACGCAATAGCCGTCAATGTGACAGCTATTGCGTACACATCATTCGTATGCGTCAAAACGTACGCTTATATACTGAAGGGCGGGAGAAGATACTATTGGTTGCTTAGGATGTTGACTGATTGGCTACTCTTAGAAAAGGGGAGTTTTTACGTTAGTAATTACGCGTAAAATTACGCGTAAGTCTTTGTAAAATTACGCATACCTAGCAATTACGGTAGCCAGCGTAATTACGATACCACTTTACTATTTACTCGTAAATAATTACGCGTAAGACCGTAAGTTACGCGTAAATTTGCATTGAATTACGATGCGTAATTACGCTCATGCGTAATTTCGGCCCAGCACTGTAAGAGAGTGTCCATGGAGAAGTTTGTGCTAGGCATTTTAAGGAATTTGTAAACCACCATGGTACATCTGGCTTTCACAGACCATGCATCAGTTTCTGGAAGTAGTTTATTGCTTTAACCGCCTCACTGTTCTATGCACAACTGCTTCAATAGGCAGGCATTTGACAACTTGCTTTAAACAACTATCACCTGCTATCTGCAAACATCTAAGAGGCTGGAGTAGGTTTATCTGTGGCCAGTGGCATAGCTAAGGAGCTGTGGGCCCCACTGCAAGTTTTACAATGGGGCCCCCCATACACTCTGTACGTAACAATTGATATGGCGCACCAAAACCTGCCAATGATGACTACAGTGTCAGAGGTGCAAGCAAGGGATGGGGAACAGCTTGTTAATGATTACCACTATTCAAAGTATCTATAGAAGTGACGGAGCCCTTAAAGGAAGAAGGTAAAATAAAAAAGTTAAAAGCTCTCTGGTTGGATCTACTATTAAAGGGGGAAGAGAGGTGAAGAGCAGGCTGATACATGAATGAATATATGATTGGGTGTAAGTAGGTATTGAATGTATGAGTAGGACTGGTGGATGAGAGAGATAGTCGGGGTATGAGTGACCCAACTGGACGGGAGAATGTGAGTTAGGGGGATAGGCGAGGGAGTGGTTATCAGGAGTGTTATATTTTCTTTTCTTTTTTTTTTTTTTTTTGATGTTATATTTTTGTTTGGCTTTTGTGTTTATCATTTTATTAAATAAAGAGTAGTTGACATGCGAACTATGATGCAAACTAAAGAGCCAGACACATGGAGTGTCTCAATGAAGCCCGTAATCAGGTCTGGCAAGGGCAAGGCTGAGTTCGTAAATAAAAAAAAAAAGATTATTATGAGCACAGGACCAATAGAGAGCTACTACTGTAGTTGAGGGAGGGCCCTTCGGGGCCTCTATGGCCCAAGGGCCCCGATGCGGTCGCTACCTCTGCACCCCCTGTTGATATGCCCCTGTCTGTGGCAACAGAGAAGTGGTAACTGCAAGACTGCAAGTGTCCTTGTGAACCTCCTCAATCGTCATCACAAAATAACTTTCTACCTTATATGAAATAATTTTAATGATGACAATGTAGTAATCCTAGAAATATAGATTTACATAAACTGTGTTGGTCACGCCAACCAGTCATGTGCTGCCTTTCCTTTTAATCCACCACAGAGACATGCCAAAAAAGTAATGGAGGAACTAATAATAAATAATAATAATAATAATAATAACTAATGGTTGTGAAATGTATTAAAGGCAAGCTGTATTCAGTGCAAGAACATTTTGCCTGGTCTACAAAAACCAAGAACCATAATCTTCTTAAAGTACAACTGAAGCGAGAGGGATGTGGAGGCTACCATATTTATTTCCTTTTATGCAATGCCAGTTTCCTGGCAGTCCTGCTGATTCTGTCCTCTAATACTTTTAGCCATAGACCCTGAACAAGCATGCAGCAAATCAGGTGTTTCTGACATTATTGTCAGATCTGACAAGATTATCTGCATGCTTGTTTCTGGTGTTATTCAGACACTACTGCAGCCAAATAGATCAACAGTATAGCCAGGCAACTTGTGTTGTTCAAAAGGAAATGAATATGGCAGCCTCCACATACCTCTCACGTCAGTCGTCCTTTTAGAGAAAATTAGTTAACTACTAATTAAGTCAAGGAACCGCTAAAACCGTTCTATAGTCAGAACATCTGTACAAGATACCTACCATTACTTTAACACCATTGCTTCTCACAGATATTTTGAGGAGGATTTAAGAGTCTCAGAGTCACAGTTTCGTATTTAGCAATTCTGGTATTCCCAACCATTCAGGGAATGTGTAAGACCAGCTATACTAATCTAGCCAAGAGGGCAAGGTTTAGTAGTGTTGTTAGTAGGTCAACTGGGTGTTCTGAGTTAACTATATACAAAATGTTTTGACTGTGATGAACCTTGAAGGGCTTGGAGTCAACATGTATTTATTTTGTCTTTCACTTTCAGACGTACCCTGTGGGCTCCCATTCTTCTTTCCTCTCTGTCCACCAGACAAGCTGACATCGTTTCCAATGCTCAGGTACTTCACAGAATATCTTAGCACATTGAGATCACAAAGACTGTCCTCATCTAAAAATAGCATGTGACTATGGGAGAATTGTGTATAGATATGTCACACTAAATAAAACATTCATCACTTGTACTTGAAAAATATTTACATATACAATATATGCTACGGCAAGAACCTGTCAAGTTTCGCTTCTCATACTGGCTGCCAGAAGCAGGGCCGAGGCAGAGGCGACAGAGGCTCCAGCCTCAGGGTGCAGTGTAGGAGGAGGTGCACAACTCACTCAGCTATCATTCCACTATTGTGTTTGAAGCAGAGAGAAATAAGAAAAGGGGATACATGACAGTGACTGCAAGCCTGATAACTAGAGATTAAGGCGTTGGGGGAGTTGGTGGCCCTGGGGCGCCTTTTAGTCTAATAGCAATCAGCGTGTGATGACTGGGGTGGGAGGGATGGAGAGGTGCACTTTGGTGTCTCAGCGTTTGGTGCTGGAGGATCTTTTCCCAGCTCTTGCCAGAAGCGCAGCCACAAATTATGGGGCTTCCCAGTAAAACTTTGATGGGTTCCCCCCCAATGTCCACACCCTTTCCCTTGCCTCCCTTTAGAGACCCTCAAAGCCTGGAGGCCCATCTTACAAGTGCCATAAAACAAGAGTGGCTGCTCCCCGTAGTTATGCCCTTGTTGGCCGCAGCAGCCCAGCCACTTTGCATTTTGGCCATCCAGAACCCAAAGTGGCCAGATTTTGGGTTCTGGCCGTAACACACATGATAAGCTTACAGTGAATTACAGGAATAAATTAACCAACACACTGTTAACATGGATGTTGCGCAAAACCCCCACCTGCAATAATCTATAAGGGCCCTTTTACACTTAATCAGTTTGTATGCATTAGTGTGCGTTAGTGTGCGTTAGTACGCATTGATACGCGCTTTTTCCATAGCAGTGCATTGGGAAGAAGATTTCAGTTAAAACGCGTTAAGCGTTAAGTGTAAAAGGTGCCATAGGAAAACATGAGCATTACTTTGAAAATCAGTTTTCTTTCAGTTATAACTGAGTGCAACTGATTAAGTGTCAAAGGGGCCTAAGGGTTTTTAACTTCATACATTCTTTTTAAAATAAGAGTGTGTATATATTTTTCCTCCAGTCCTGGGCTGAGGATCGGTCTACACTATGACAGAGTAGGCAGTGCAAGTAGCATTCTCCATGCACTGTACATTTCTGGGGGTCTGCTGGAGGTGCTCACACTGTCCACAGAGTGGAACCGTGCTATATATTGAGCTATAGCAGTGTTGCTATCTGCTGATTATCATAGATGTTGAGAATGAAGATTGTGGTGTGCAAAGGACATTCCGGATTTCTGTATCTAATGCAAAAAGAAAAGCACAGGTCCATTCTACTTGCCCATTTGTTGCTGCTTCTTGCACCCTTGCTTCAAAAGAACAAGGGTGAACCAACCCTGACTGTAGTCCAGCTTTAAAATAAAAAGCAGAGTTCAGGTAAATCAGGAATGTTTGTGAGATAATTACATTTCCCCATTTCTGATGTGTAGAAGGTCACAAACACATTTCCAGTTCTCCTATGAATCTCTTTTAACATATTCCATGCAGGTATCTCTTGTAATAATCACAAATAGGTTTCAATGATTATTATTTTTTAAGTATGAACCAGTGTACAAGTTTTGCTTTTTCGGTTGTTATTATGGGGTTTTAAGAAGGCAATTACACCAAGCTTTGCTTTTTTAGTAAGAGTGCTTTTTGGTCCCTTTTATCCCCCTATACATTACGCGTAGTTTGGGTCACCCTGAGCTGCTTGGTTACTCTGTTGTGCTGGTCCAAGCCCTATTTCATACAGCTGTATCAATCCTTGCCATGTACAGATGAGGACCAAAAGTCCGAAACAGGCTGTCACATGTGGGTTTGATATGGCTGTGTAAAACTTAAAGCTATAGGCTTGCTATATACCAGCGGTTCTGGAAGCTTGCTTGGCTTAACAAGGGCGAAAAAGGATAATTTGCATATTTAGTAGTAGTGCATTGTGGGTAACCACAAATGTTCATTTATAACTGAATTACCGGTATTGCAAATTTCCTTCTGTTTTAAGAAGGCAATTACACCAAGCTTTATTATGGGGTGTATGCAATAAATTGCATGAAAGGACAACTGAACTGAACTGAGTGGGATATGGAGGCCGCTATATTTATTTCCTTTTAAACAATACCATTTGCCTGGCAGCCCTGCTGGGCTTTTTTGGCTGCAGTAGTGCCTGAAGTGAACAAGCATGCAGCTAATCTTGTTAGATCTGACAATAATGTCAAAAACACCTGATCTGCTGCATGCTTGTTCAGGGTCTATGGCTAAAAGTATTAGAAGCAGAGGATCTGCTGGACAGACAGGCAACGAGTATAGTTTAAAAGGAAATAAATATGGCAGCCTCCATTTCCCTAACAGTTATTGTGTTGTCTAGCACCTAGGTTCTCAACGTGCGGTACGCGTACCCCTGGGGGTACTTCTGATGGTTCCAGGGGGTACTCAGGCTTGATATAATTAACCAAGAATACAAATTTAGAGTTTTAGAAAATGATAAATCTTACTTAAACAACACCAAATTAGTATTTTAGTTAATTAAAAGCAATAGTAATTGCTTGGAAATGGTTTAGAACCAATTATCATGTACTACGATTAAATATATATTTGTCAAGGGGTACTTGTGATAATGATTAATATGCTAGGGGGTACTTGGTGAGTACAGGGTTTTAGAAGGGGTACATACCAATAAAATGTTGAGAAACACTGGTCTAGCACACACTAAGGGATCAAACCTATTGGGCTCGATTCACTAAAGTGTGATAACTCAGTTATCACATGTAAAGGCTTTGCACGCACAAACGAGCGCACAAAGCATTATGCGTGCAAACAGTTTCCACCATTCGCGTTTTAAGTTTTATTGTGCGAACGGTGTTACGCTTCAGGAGCTAAGTGCGGAATGCCATTGAAAACTATGGCACTTCACACAATCAAAAGATAGAGTTTGGCAAGTAAATCAGCAATGGTGCTTACATTAACATGTGCGTTAATGTAATACGCAAAGTTTAACGCGCGTTGCGTAATGTACTGTATACAGTAATAATACATTATCTACATACCGTTTGCGTGATCTGCAGTGACTTTACATGATAATGATACTTAGCAGGTGATAACGATACTTTGCTTGCGAAGCATAACGCCATTCGTGCAAATTTATACCTTTACGCGCGCAAACCTTTACTCGCATGATATCACTTGCAAAGCGGCTTATCACAGTCGTGCTAAGTGTTAGCATGTTTTACTGAATCAAGCCCATTATCTCTATGGGGGATGCGTCAGCTGGAGAAAGAGTGATGACGTCCTCTGTACAATTTTTGCATTGTAAACAGAGGCGCCAACAGAATAAATATAGGCTAAAATAGTTAAAAATGCTTGGAAGGCAGTGGTGGACCTCCTAAAAGCAGGCACACAACTCTATATTTCAATAGGCATAAATGTATGGATATACTTCACAAAGGAGTTTCACAGGTATAGTCCTGCTTCTTCAGGCAACAAAAAAGGACTGGAGCATATAACAGTAGTAGGTCAGGGATGCACCAGGCGGCTCTTAAAGCTGAAGAGGATCCTGAAATAAAAAGAGGTAAAGTTTAAGGCTTCAGACTCTCTTTAAACAGTACTTTAAATCCAGCCACCTACATAATACATTTTTTTTGTCTGTACAACACTAATATTAACCAACTGGATGCGCCTTTTCACATCTCTAGAAATGTAAAGGGAGAAATGATTATGACATTAGGTCCTCAATTCTTCCATTTTCTTGGTCTTCCTGCTCAAGAGAAGCTATTGCAGTAATGGGGGAACGTATCAGGTTGGTACTATTAGAACAAAATTAATAGCGTTCAGTCATTGCACTCATGAATGAACCTTATTGATTATTCACAATGAGAAACTGTAGTATGTGGCCAGAGAAATTTCAATAACCTTGAGTACAGTTTGACATATTCCACATAAATTAGTAAAGCCTTTTTGAAAGGTCTGTGCTATGCAAACAAAACAGTAGGTATTACAGCAGAGTATCCTTTATAGATCACATACCAATCCAGTATACAGCTCTCAAGGCCTCCCACTTGTTCTAGTTATTAGTATCATAGGTACTACCTCATCTGTAGTCTTAATCAGGGTGGAATTTCTGCAAGCGCCACAGAGGTCATGGCCTCGGGTAGCTGCTGCCCAAAGGGGTGTCGCCCTAGAAGGGTTGAAACATGAGGAAGAGGAGGCTGAAAATAGACAGTACACTGCAAATGAGGGAGTTGTGCATGAAATAGAGGTATTGCTGTACATGGATGGAGGGAAGCACCTAGAATGGCGCTGCTAGTTACATGAGGCTTAGTTGTTATATACTGAAAGCAGGATACACATGCATTGGAAAAAAAATGTCATCCTAGGGTAGAGACAAAAAAGCAGAAATCCAGCCTTGCTCCCAATGTTTGTTCACATCATACGTGCTGCCGTGCACATTTCAGCAGCGCGATAGTGGTCCTTAAACATGGGATCTGTTACCGGTATGTCTGTTTGTCCATTGTGGTCTGTTCCAGGAAATTAGATGTTTTTCCCTCTTTAGTGAACCTAGCCTCATAGTCATGTTGGCATGAATGCACCATACATACATAGTGGCATGATTACTGTACATGGATGCTATGAATCTCCCATTCTATCACATCCAAACCACAACCAGCCTTGACTGTTGACATAAGATAGGTTGGGTCCATGTTTACATTTTGCTGACAGGGCACCAAAATGTAAGCCAAACATTTGTGTGCCTCAGCACAAACTGAGATTCATTAGACAAGTAGCAGAATGCCCAGATAGCTCATGATGACCAAGAACCACTAGGAGAGTATAAGGGGCTAAAATACACCGAAAAGCCCTCCTACTGAAAAGCAACACTGAATACAATTTTGCCTTTAAAGAGAACTATAGTTCTCCAGTCTTCAACTGTCAAGCTTTTGTGAATCTGGCCTTAGCTTTTTGTCCTTGGCTGGCAGCAGTGGCAAATGATGTGTTTTAATGTGTCGTGCATTCTGAGATGTCTTCCTGTTCACCACAGTTGGAAAGACTGTTGTGTCTCTGTGGCCTTTCTCTCAATTCATGCCAGTGTGGCCATTCTCCTATGACATCTCTCATTAAAGGGAATGTCCAAGCAAAATAAAAAAATTAGTTTCACTTACCCAGGGTTTCTACCAGCCCCAGGCAGCCATCCTGTGCCCTCGTAGTCACTCACTGCTGCTCCAGTCCCCCGCCGCCAGCTTGCCGACCTCGGAGGTCAGCGGGACGCATTGCGTACATTTTTTACGCATTCCCGCTAGTGCAGGAACATTAACACATACATTTTTACGCATTACTGGTTCAATGCGTAAAAATTTACGCATTGAACCAGTAATGCGTAAAAATGTATGTGTTAATGTTCCTGCACTAGTAGGAATGCGTAAAAACATACGCAATGCGGCCCCCGACCTCTGAGGTCGGCAAGCTGCCAGCAGGGGACTGGAGCAGCAGTGAGTGACATCGAGGGCACAGGATGGCTGCATGGGGCTGGTAGAAGCCCCAGGTAAGTGAAACTCATTTTTTTATTTTGCTTGAACATTCCCTTTAAGGCAAACATCTGCTCGATGGAAGGTTTATAATTTTTCATACCATTCTCAGTAATCTCTAAAGACCATTTTGTGTGAAAATCCCAGGAGATCAGCAGATACAGAAATGCTTAAACCAGCCTGTGTGGCTCCAATAATCACACCACTGTCAAAATAATATTCCCTATTCTGCTGTGTGATGTGAACATTACGTGAAGTTGCTGTCCTGTATCTGCATGGCTTTACCTCTTAACTGTCTGAAAACTGAGTGAATAAGCAGATGTAAAGTGTTCCTAGTAAAGTGCTCAGAGAGTACAGTAGGATGCGAAAGTTTGGGCAACCTTGTTAATCGTCACGATTTTCCTGTATAAATTGATGGTTGTTATGATAAAAAATGTCAGTTAAATATATCATATAGGAGACACACACAGTGATATTTGAGAAGTGAAATGAAGTTTATAGGATTCACAGGACTTGTGCAATAATTGTTTAAACAAAATTAGGCAGGTATATAAATTTGGGCACCACTAAAAAGAAATGAAATCAATATTTAGTAGATCCTCCTTTTGCAGAAATTACAGGCTCTAAACGCTTCCTGTAGGTTCCAATGAGAGTCTGGATTCTAGTTGAAGGTCTTTTGGCCCATTCCTCTTTATAAAACATCTCTGGTTCATTCAGGTTTGATGGTTTCCGAGCATGGACAGCTTTCTTTAACTCACACCACAGATTTTCAATTATATACAGGTCTGGGGACTGAGATAGCCATTCCAGAACGTTGCACTTGTTCCTCTGCATGAATGCAAAGTGGATTTTGAGCAGTGTTTAGGGTCGTTGTCTTGTTGAAAGAGCCAGCACCGGCGCAGCTTCAACTTTGTCACTGATTCCTGGACATTGGTCTCCAGAATCTGCTGATACTGAGTGGAATCCATGCAGCACTCAACTTTGACAAGATTCCCAGTCCCTGCACTGGCCACACAGCCCCACAGCATGATGGAACCACCACCATATTTTAATGTAGGTAGCAGGTGTTTTTCTTGGAATGCTGTGTCCTTTTTTTCTCCATACATAACGCCCCTTGTTATGCACAAATAACTCAATTTTAGTTTTATCAGTCCACAGCACCTTATTCCAAAATGAAGCTAGCTTGTCAAAATGTGCTTTAGCATACCTCAAGCAGCTCTGTTTGTCCTGTGGGCGGAGAAAAGGCTTCCTCTGCATCACTCTTGCATATAGCATCTCCTTGTGTAAAGAGCGCAGAATGGTTGAACGATGCACAGTGACTCCATCTGCAGCAAGATGATGTGGTAGGTCTTTGGTGCTGGTCTGTGGGTTGACTCTGACTGTTCTCACCATTCGTCGCTTCTGTCTATCCGAGATTTTTTTATGGTCTTCCACTTCGAGCCTTAACTTGAACTGAGCATGTGGTCTTCCATTTCCTCAATATGTTCCTAACTGTGGAAACAGACAGCTGAAATCTCTGAGGCAGCTTTCTGTATCCTTCCCCTAACCCATAATGGTGGACAATCTTTGTCTTCAGGTCATTTGAGAGATGTTTTGAGACCCCCCATGTTGCTACTCTTCAGAGAAAATTAAAAGAGGAGGGAAACTTAGTATAGATCCCCTTAAATACTCTTTCTCATAATTGGATTCACCTGTGTATATAGGTCAGGGGTCACGGAGCTTACCAATCCAATTTGAGTTCCAAAGTAGTTCCAAAGGTTTTGGAATCAATAAAATGACAACAGTGCCCAAATTTATGCACCTGCCTAATTTTATTTAACCACTTGAGGACCGCAGTGTTAAACCCCCCTAAAGACCAGGCCTTTTCATTGTTAATTGGCCACTGCAGCTTTAAGGCAAAGCTGCCGGGCCGCACAACACAGCACACACGTAATCCCCCCCCTCCTTTTCTCCCCACCAACAGAGCTCACTGTTGGTGGGGTCTGATTTTTTTTTACTATACATCGTTTTTGTTTTTCCTGTCCCCAGTACAGCGCTTCTGCTGATCGCAGCGCTGTACTGACTGTAAAGATGGCACCGTCTCACAGTCTCGTGAGCGGCAATCGCCACTCGGAGACTGAAGGCAGGGCAGATCTCTGCCCCCGAGCAGGAAAATTCTAAATGCAGCCCCAGGACTTGACGCCAGTTGGCATTAGGCGGTCCTGGGGCTGCCGCCACGACCACGCCCCTGGGCGTGAAGCGGTCTTCAGGTAATTAAACAATTATTGCACACTTTCTGTAAATCCAATAAACTTAATTTCACTTCTTAAATATCACTGTGTGTGTCTCCTATATGATATATTTAAAGAGACTGAAGTCTAAAAAAAAAACCATCTTTTTATTTAACAAAGGTGTTTAATATGTTTGCCCTAACTAAACCGCCGCATTCCTGCCGCTGTAATCTATCTAAATCCCCCCTAGCTTGCCCTCCCTCTCCCCTGCAAAATCCACGACTTTCTTGGTCGTGGATTTTGCTGCCCTCTACTCTTCTGTGTGAGGCAGAGTTATGAGCTGCAGCCCTGCCTCGCACGCATCTGTCAGCGGCAGATCTCCGCCTCTCCCCCGCCCCTCTCAGTGAACGAAGACTGAGAGGGGGGGGGGGAGAGGCGGCAATCCGGGCTGACAGACGCGCTGAGAGGCAGAGCTGTGGCTCATAGCTCTGCCTCTCACAGAAGTGCTGCCCGGATTGTTAGGGGGATTTAGATAGCGTACAGTGGCGGGGATGCGGCGGTTTAGTTAGGGGAATCATATTAAACATATTTGTTAAATAAAAAGATGTTTTTTTTGAGACTTCAGAGTCTCTTTAACTGACATTTTTTATCGTAACAACCAACAATTTATACAGGAAAATCATGACGATTAACAAGGTTACCCAAACTTTCGCATCCCACTGTATATATTATTGGAAACACACTTTTGAGAGTGCTCAGTTGAGAGTGCTTCAACACGCATGATGTTCTACAGCAGGGATGCTGAACTTTAAGTCCTCAAGGTCTGAGGTCCTCACACATTTTTGACACAGCTCAAATTAATTGATGGGACTGAATGAGGAATTGTGTGGTTCATAATGTAGAACACATTTGTCATTCCATCCTAAACACTGGCATAAATATGGCCCTCAAAGACTAAAGTTCGACACCTGTCCTGTGTACTGCAGGAAACAGGAAGTTTGGGTTCCCCTAGTGACAGAAACTTGGGTACCACTATCGGTGCCTTCATAAATATCTGCTATACTGTGAAATATGGGTGTCACCGTACGCAATGCAAAAGACGACAAAATACAGCTACAAATAAGGGTGCTGTTTTTACCATTATTTTGCTAATGAAAAACACCACTGTAAAATTGGTATTTTTGCAGCCCATTTTCACTGGGATCGGCGTTGAGGGTATCTCTCTTCACATACTTCAGATCGCGCTGGTGCTTTTATGTCTTAGGCTTCGGATGTTTGTTTACGGTGTGCCTCTGAGGAAGCGGCTTATGGCCGTGAAACACGTGTCAGGCATTTTTATGTGAAATGAAGGTCTGGTGTTATATCTACGCTTATCACCTGCTTTCTGAAGGAAAACATTGAAGAATAAAAGAGAATTTTGGTTCATAAAAAAGCCCCGTTTGTATACATTGAACTGTGGAATAATTTGTAGGGGTGGAACCACGCTACTGTTTTATCTTGTCAGTGAGAAGCCAATTTCTGCCAGTCACCCCCTTGCTCGGCGTCTGACAGCTGGCATGGCGGAACTGTTAGCTCGCCAGCTGTTACCATACAAGCTGGTGGACCCTGAGGCCTTCCGTAAATTTGTGGCCATTGGGACACCGCATCCGCAGTGGAAGATACCAGGCCGCAATTATTTTTCTAAAAAGGTGATACCCAAACTGTACCATGAAGTTGAGAGGCAAGTGGTGTCATCTCTGGCACACCGTGTTGGGTCAAGGGTCCACCTGACCACAGATGCCTGGTCTGCCAAGCACGGTCAGGGCAGGTACATAACTTACACAGCCCAATGGGTCAACCTGGTGACCGATGGCAAGCAAGGAGTACGTGGCTGTGCATCGGACCAACTTGTGACACCTCCACGGCATGCAGGCAGGCCTCCTGCCACCTCCTCTCCTCCTGTTACATCCTCTTCACTGTCTTCCTCCTCCTTGGCTGAGTGGCACTTCAACTCTACTGGTGCTTAGATCTCCTCTCCAGCTACACAGCCCCATCTCCCCATGGCCTATGCTGCATGCCAGGTACGTCGGTGTCACGCCATATTAGACATGTCTTTCCTGAAAGCGGAGAGTCACACTGGACCAGCTCTCCTTGCTGCTCTTAACAAACAGGTGGATCAGTGGCTGACTCCGCACCAGCTGGAGATCGGCAGCGTGGTATGTGACAACGGCAGCAATCTCATTTCTGCGTTGAATTTGGGAAAGCTAACACATGTACCCTGCATGACACATGTACTGAATCTAATCATTCAAAGATTTGTGTCAAAGTACCCAGGCTTAGAGGACGTCCTGAAGCAGGCCAGGAAGTTGCGTGGGCATTTCAGGTGGTCTTACACGACCATGGCACACTTTGCGGACATTCAGCGAAGAAACAACTTGCCGGTGAGACGCTTGATATGTGATAGCCCAACTCGCTGGAATTCGACCCTGGTCATGTTCTCTCGCCTGCTAGAACAGGAGAAAGCCGTCACCCAGTACCTGTACAATTACAGTAGAAGGACAGAATCTGGGAAGATGTGGATGTTCTGGCCCCCGAACTGGACACTGATGTGAAATGCATGCAGGCTCAAGCGGCCGTTTGAGGAGGTGACCAACCTGTTGAGTCGCAGTGAAGGCACCATCAGCGACTTGATCCCATACGCTTACTTCCTGGAGCATGCTGTGCGTAGAGAGGTGCATCAAGCTGTGGAGGAGCGTGAAGAGGAACAGTTACGGCAGGAACAGATGTGGGAGCAATTTACATCAGAATCAGATGTTTCCTCAACACCTGTGGCAGCACAGAGAGGGGAGGAGGAGGAAGAGTCGTGTGGGGAAGAGGAGTCAGACTCGGATGATGCGGAAGGTGTTTCTTTGGAGCAGAAGAGGAGGAGGCGGCGGCAGAAGAACAACCACAGCAGGCATCGCAGGGGGCTCAACGTTCCCATGGTATTGTTCGTGGCTGGGGGGAGGAGAAAGACTTACCTGACATCACTGAGGAAGAGCAAGAGGAGATGGGTAGTACGTGTGCATCCAACTTTGTGCAGATGGCGTCTTTCATGCGGTCCAGCCTGTTGAGAGACCCCCGTATAAAAAAATTCAAGGGGAATGAGCTGTACTGGGTGGCCACACTACTAGACCCTCGGTATAGGCACAAAGTGGTGGACATGTTACCAACTCACCAGAAGGCAGAAAAGATGCAGCACATGCAGAACAAGCTGGCAACTATGCTTTACAATGCGTTTAAGGGTGATGTCACAGCACAATGCAATAAAGGTACCACTGCCAGTAATCCTTCTCCCATGTCCACGCAGGCAAGGACAGAATGCTCCAGCGATCTCTTGTTGATGTCTGACATGAGGACATTCTTTAGTCCAACGCCTCGCCTTAGCGCTTCTGGATCCACCCTCCACCAACGCCTGGACCGGCAGGTAGCCAACTACCTGGCCTTAAGTGTGGATGTAGACACTGTGAGCAGCGATGAACCCTTGGACTACTGGGTGTGCAGGCTTGACCTATGGCCAGAGCTGTCCCAATTTGCCATCTGACTTCTGTCTTGCCCTGCCTCAAGTGTCCTGTCAGAAAGGACCTTCAGCACAGCTGGAGGCATTGTCACTGAGAAGAGAAGTCGCCTAAGTCACAAAAGTGTTCAGTACCTCACCTTTATCAAAATTAATGAGGCATGGATCCCGGAGGGCTACTGCCCGCCCGAAGACTAAGTCAGTCCCCACACACAGCATCTCTGCCTGCACGCTGTGTGACTGGCCCAAGACTAAGCCGCTCCCCACACAGCATCTCTGCCTGCAGGTCGCTTGCCTTCTCCGCCACCACCAACAGGGTCCAGGACTCCAGGCAGATTCCTGAATTGCCGCTATACTAATTTTTCTGGTGCGTGTACATGCTTGCCTAATTTTTCTGGCTGAACTGCAGCTGCAACAACAAAACAAAAGGCATGTACATGTGCCCATTCCCCTTAGTGATTATTACCTTGCCGTGGTGAAGGGGCTTGCGTATCACAATGAAGCAATGACCGCCGGCTATATGAGTGTCTCGGGGGGTTGCACACCAAAGATAATAAGGTTGATTCTTCATTGTGGACAGACCAAATTTGATCAGCTGGACAGTCACTGTTGTTCTGTCATTGAGCTACCACAGTCCGGCGACCATATGGGCTGGAAAATCATCACGGCCTGCACTCTGGCCATGGTGCGCAACAGTCCAGCACAGCTGTCACTACGCAAACAGCTGTTT
This sequence comes from Hyperolius riggenbachi, assembly GCF_040937935.1. NCBI lineage: Eukaryota > Metazoa > Chordata > Amphibia > Anura > Hyperoliidae > Hyperolius > Hyperolius riggenbachi. Next base: position 102,353,359 of record NC_090649.1, read on the forward strand.
GCGGTGCATTACACAGTGAGTTTGGTGTGTCAGTGTGAAGCAGTACTCTAATTACACTACCTGATTGATGTACACATGCAAGATGTTTTAAAGCACTTTAGGCCTGCAATTTAGCATTCAATGTGATTTCTGCCCTTAAAACGCTGCTTTGCGTCCAATCCGGATTTTTTACGGGGACTTTTGGCATCTATATCACTCATCCATGCCACTCCACCAGGTGTTAGACCCCTTGAAACATCTTTTCCATTACATTTGTGGCCAGCATACATTTTTCTAGTTTTCAAAGTTGGCCTCCCCATTGAAGTGTATTGCGGTCGTGGGAGGTTTGTGAACCCGGGTCGTGAACCGAAAATCAAAGGTTCGGGCCATCTCTAGTGCCAATATGACACAAAAAAGTGTTTTCTCTGAAATACAATATGCCAAAAAAATCTGTGCTGAATTGATGACACTGAATGCTAATGATCCACTGCATGGTAATTTTTTTTTTTGGCATCGTTAACAAGAACTGATTGATTTGGACATCAAAGATACAGAACGTTAAAAAGCTACATCGTATTCCTCTTCCAACTTTTTTTTATAACCACGAGGGAAGGTCATACCTTGTGTAAAGTTGTTTTCTGTGTCCCCACAGAGAAGATTTCACCTCACTTCCTGACTGTGGGAGCTCCATGGTTTTAATAGGGACCCTGGAAGACTGGGGTGACAGAAAGTGCGAAACAACAATTAAAGTGAATCTGAAGTGAAAATAAGATTATTAGATAATGCATTGTATGTGTAGTGCAGATAATACATAGAACATTAGTAATATAGAAAAAGAGTTTATTTTTATTTTCCGTTTCATAGCTTTATTTTCTAAGATTTTTTTAAGATTGCATCAGACTGTCACAACTGAAGTTTAAAATCCACACTACAACTTTTAAGCTGACAATATGCATATAAATGATGACCCTTTCAATTCTCTTGCAGTAAAACCGTATTATCTCCCTGACAAATGCCAGCATTTGGGCTTGTATCTACTTTCAGGAAACTAAACTAGACACTAAAAGCCTGTTCAAAAAGTTATATTTGTATAGATAACAACTCAAGGGATTGTTTGTTTTTAACTCATGCTGACCTGGAAAGAAGAAAGGGACTTCAGAGAATTTCTTAGTAGGGCTAGTACTATATGTGCATGTGTTTATTTCATCATGTCACATGTCACTTAAGGTACACTTAGGAAAAAAAAACATCGGTACTTTTCCCTACTCTGGTTTTAATATTCTTTCTGCCTTTGTTGTAGATATTTATCCCACTTTATCTAAGATAGGGACACAAACACCAATACAAACCCTAAACACTTTTTTTCTCATGTAATCCAAAATAATGTCCAGATGTAAAAGAAAGACAAGTCTTCGTGATGGTGATATATCAAGACAGCTGCATAGAAAACTACAGGAAACATATACACAGAGCAACCAATTAAAATCTCTTATATACTTTGTCTGAGGGTAGCTCTGAGTCAGAGCTAAGAGGTCCTCTGAAGACTGACACACTGCTCTGCCTCACACCTGACTTCATGTTGGTAGTACACAATGGGCCTTATTCAATTCACTTTTCTCCTGAGTTTTCTCCAAGAATATGTTTTCACACTTTATTAATAAGAATACTGTATTTTTCAGAATATAAAATGCTCTGGACTATAAAACACACCTAGGTTTAAAGAGCAAAAACCTGGGGTAAAAATATACTAAATATACTAAAATATACTAAATCTGTTGGGTCTATGGCCCAAGAGCATCTTCTACATGTTCTTCCCTAATTATTGTGCGCTCCCTTGTACCTCATGTGTCCTCCTGTTTCCCCATGTGTCCCCGTCTGTCCCCCATGTGTCCCCTTCTCTCCTCATGTATCCCCTTCTGTCCCCCATCCCCCGTGTCCTCCTCTGCTCCCCTTGAATAAATGAAACCAGCGGCAGCACGTCTCACCTAATCCATACGAGCCCGCGGCAGTCAGAGACTTCTCCTTTCCCTCACTATTCATCTAGTGCCGCCTCCGGCTGATTGCATCATCAGCAGAAGCCGGCACTTGGTGGAGCAGTGAGGGAGAGAAGTCTCTCATTGCTGCGGGCTCCAATGGCTTAGGTGAGAGAGGTGCAGCCGATGCTTTCATCTACTCAAGGGGAGCAGAGGAGGACAATACATGGGGACAATACATGGGGTCCCCAACATAACATTGGGTCGGGGGTTCATATCAGCAGGTGTTCATAATAAGTAGAGGACTCCCTGTATTTGTGATATAAGATGCAATTACTTTTTCTCCCCATTTTTTGGGGGGAAAAAGTGCATCTTATATTCTGAAAAATACCGTACATTTTAAACTCCTAGTAAGCAAGAAAATACTCAAAATAAGTTTGATTCTACCTCTTTAAAGAGAACCCGAGGTGGGTTTGTCAAATCATATTAGGACACAGAGGCATGTTCTATATACAATGACCTGTCTCTGTGTCCTTCCATTGTGCCTCCAGCCCCCCCCCCCACCCCCCAGGCTCTCCTGTCCCCCATTAAAAAAGCGCCAGGCTAGCAACACGCAGATTGTCACTAGCCTGCTATTTACCTTAGCCTGTCATTCACCCGCCGCTCCCCTGCCTCCTGTAGAGTACTGCTCCCCCGCCTGTGTCCCTTCCCTCCCCACCGCCGTAAGCTTCCTCCAATCAACTTACAGAGGCAAGGAGGGAAGGGACACAGGTGGGGGAGCCATGTAATACAGGAGGCAGTGGAGCGGCGGTGACTGGCAGGCTGAGGTAAATTGCAGGCTAGCGACAATCTGTGTGTCGCTAGGCTGGCGCTTTTTTTTAATGGGGACAGCAGAGCCGGGGGTGCTGGAGGCACAATGTAAGGGCACAGAGGCAGGTGATTGTATACAGAACATGCCTCTGTGTCCTAATATGATTGGGTACTCTTTAACTACTTCGTAGTACTTTTTTAATTGTGGCAGTTGTGCATGGCATGACTCCTGGCCAAGCTGTGCGCTAACGGAGCCACCAGCGGGAGAACGGAGGGAGCCTAGAGAACACAGAGGGGACCTCACTCACCACGGGGGGCTGGTGGAAGCCCCCGGTAAGTTTAGTATGGCATTTTTGCATTCTGTTCGGGATCCCTTTAAGTGCAAGTTTTGAGCTAGTGTTGGGCATTTGGCAAGGGAAAGTGTTAGGTTGGTTAAGGTTGTAAGTATGCCAGAGCTAAAACACACCCTAGTTATTTGTATGCTTGGCACTGTACAAACGTGTTTATCTCATCAATTTATTTTCACCTCGGTATTCCTTTTTAATCTGAAGTTGAGATTGGATTGGTTGCAATTTGGCCTGTGACATCTACTCAATTTGGGTTCTCGTCTTTTCTTTTCACTTCTCTAGAAATAGACATCACAGTAAACTGACCTGCATGGTGGCCAACTAGCTGGCACATTAGTTGTATAGCAGGTGTATGTTGTCATTTTCCACCAAGGCCATCTCCTGCATATTCTCTCCATATTTGAGAATCTTCATTCTCACTGTCCAAGACAAGGCCTCGTGCATTCTGTACAACTGGTAGGAACATTATCTTGCGTTCCTCTGGCGGACCCATTTGTGTTTTCTTGCAAAGTGCAATTTTTATCACTGTATAAATGAATTGAGTACAAATAAAATAGGAAAGACAACATTTCCGTTAGCATTACAGAAATGGCTTTCTCTCGCGTCTAGACGTCTACCCATTGTTCACTTGCTGTAAACCATATATAAAATGGTGCTGAGTGAATTATAGGCACAGACACATATATCCTGCAGTGCTGTAAACCTGACAGTGAAGGGAAAGGTCAATGGAAAAGTAGGCCGACAATGACTGCTGCTCAGGCGGAGAGAAAGGATGCACTATCGATATAAATCTAATGGCATGTTACAGTACATGCAGTATACAGTATATCAGTGTGTCACCACATAGACAGTATATCACTGCATGGATACATGGACATTTTATGGATGATTTTCAATATTTGCAGTGGATTTCGATATTTCAAATAGTGTAATTAAATATTTTAGAAGTTAATTAGTGGGGAACATCGGTGAATGCTTTTTTATTTAGAAAATGCTTAAGGGTTGGTTCAGAAGGACGGTATACGCAGAGTTTTTGACAGACGACTAAGCGTTGTTAGAAAGTGATCAACCGCCGTTCCATTCAAATGAGCTGAAGCGTTTCTTAACCACTTGAGGACCACAGTGTTAAACCCCCCCTAAAGACCAGGCCTTTTTTTTGTAAAATTGGCCACTGCAGCTTTAAGGCCAAGCTGCAGGTCTGCACAACTCAGCACAAGGTTGCACCCCAGGTGTTTTTTTTTTTAAATAAATATTTCTGTGTTTTTGTTTTTTTATCAAAACACTGTATTTTTTTAATTTCCCCTGCAGTGGCCACTCCCCCCCCCCCGCCAGCCTTTTACTGTGATCGGCTGTCATAGGCTTCAGCCTATGACGGCCTATCACTTCTGGGCCAATGGAGGGGACAGCCGTGTGACACCAGATCGCAGCGCTGTACAAGCTTTATAGACGGAGATTGCCACTCGGAGACTGAAGGTGGGGCAGAGCTCCGCCCCCCAAGCAGGAGATGCGCACGCAGCCTGCGTACGATCTCCTGCATTAGCTGGCCCCAGGACTTTACGCCGATCAGTGTTAGGCGGTCCCATCGGCGTGACGCGGTTAGCAGGAGGTTAAACGACAGTGTTGCGGTAGATCCTGTCATTATGTCCTTATCGAAACTGCGTTAAAGCAGTTTCGTAGCCCCCCTAGGGGGCTCAAAACATGACGCCACAAGGAAATGTGGGGAACAGATCTAAACAAGCCATCACCAGCCACCTCGCAGAAACCCATCTGAGCCAGTCTCTGGCTTCCTTAGTGAGAATCTCTCTGGCTGCCATAGTGGGAACTCTCTCTGGCTTCCTTAGTGGGAATCTCTCTGGCTGCCATAGTGGGGAATCTCTGTGGTTGCCATAGTGGGGACCTCTCTGCCTGCCTTAGTGAGAATTTCTGTGGTGCCATAGTGGGGGGCTCTCTGCCTGCCTTAGTGGGAATCTCTCTGGCTGCCATAGTGGGGAATCTCTGTGGTTGCCTTAGTGGGGAGCTCTCTGCCTGCCTTAGTGAGAATTTCTGTGGCTGCCATAGTGGGGGGCTCTCTGCCTGTCTTAGTGGGAATCTCTCTGGCTGCCATAGTGGGGAATCTCTGTGGTTGCCTTAGTGGGGAGCTCTCTGCCTGCCTTCGTGAGAATTTCTCTGGCTGCCGTAGTGGGAATCTCTCTGTCTGCCATAGTAGGAATCTCTCTGGCTGCTATAATTGGGGGGCTCTCTGGCTGCCTTAATGGGGGACCGTTTTGACTGCCTAAATAGAGGCTCTCTGGCCACCTAAATGGAGGGGGGGGGGGCTCTCTGGCTACCTAAAATGGGGCAATTTGTCTATCTAAATGGGGGCTCTCTGGCTACCTACAGCATTGGGGGGAAAAACTGGCTAAATAACACTGGTGCCTTTGAATAGCTACATTGGGGGCTACCGAATACTGAGGTGCACCTCTGACTACTGCATGGCAACAGTGTGCCTGAGTTTATGGGGGGGGGGGGGGGGGATTGATACACCCTCGCCCTGGGAGCTCTATGGCCTAGAAACTGCCCTGGGAGGTGATATGGCTGCTGTGCAAAATTCCTTAGACTTAAAGCAAAAATTTGAGACTCCAGGAAAGTTATTTTCCCCTAGACATACATACTACTACTATACATATATTAATTAATTGATTGCAGTACCTCTTGCATTTATTTTTAGTGCACATTTGCTTTAAACACTTCATAAAGTTCATTTGGTATACTTTTTATATATACTTTAAAATAACTATAATGGCAAACCTCGTAAGTTTAAAAACAATCTCTGTTTATTCCTAGCTACTTTTCATGTCTTTTTTTAAAGGATAAAAAAGGAACACAGCATAGTTATTTGCACACAAATAACTATGCTGTGTTCTTTTTTTCTTTCTCTGCCTGAAAAAGTTAATATAAGGTATGTAAGTGGCTAAATCAGTCCTGACTCACAGGAAGTGACTACAGTGTGACCCTCACTGATAAGAAATTCCAACTACAAAACACTTTCCTAGCAGAAAATGGCTTCTGAAAGCAGGAAAGAGATAAAAAAAAGGTCAATAGTTCATAGATTTTAGCTCTGGAGTACTTCAATAAATGTGTCATTGAGCAAAAAGAATAAATAAGTTAAAACTTAAAAAGTAGATTTAAACATAAAATAAAACTGTGCAATATCTTAAAAAGTCGTTTTTAGGCGACGGAAGATAGATGCAATTGTTTACTTCATTCGTTTATTTTCCCCTCAGGTGTCCTTTAAAGAGAAACTCCAACCTAGAATTGAACTTTATCCCAATCAGTAGCTGATACCCCCTTTTACATGAGAAATATAATGATTTTCACAAACAGACCATCAGGGGGCGCTGTATGACTGATTTTGTGCTGAAACCCCTCCAACAAGAAGCTCTGAGTACTGCGGTACTCTGGGCAAACTGCCACAATGTAACAATGTTCACAGACAGGAATTAGCTGTTTACAGGTGTCTCTAACAGCCAAAACAGCTAGGAGCAGCTACATAACCTGCCCACAGTAAAAATGTCACCATGTAATAAATGTCAGAATCTAAATTGGGGAGAAGAAAGATTTTACAATGAGCAAACACTGACTAAATCATTTATACATAATTATGGTAAAAAATGAAGCACTTTTTTACTACATTATTTTCACTGGAGTTCCTCTTTAAGCAGTGCCTAATGTCTGCAAAGGGGTCATCTATAGTTTATATTTGCCCTAACCCGATAAATAAGAGTGTTTTTATTTGTGTAATGATTATAATACAGTTCTTAGTAAAGAATTTGACATAAAGTTAACAAACAACACATGGTTATGGTAATATAATTTTATGCAATATTAGAATGATTAGTGAGTCAGTGGAGTGACTCACCTCAGACGCTCAACTTCTCTGCTGTCTCCCACCTGCCATCTGACCCTCTGACGCATCACCTTTTAACACTATAGACAAAAAGGGTAAAAAAAAAAAGACTTAACAGCTTGACTACCTTGCACAGCAACCTTGTTGGAATTTACAGTTATGTCTTCTTTCAAAATCCCTTCAAAAGGTAGAGAGCCAAACTGTTTTATTTGTGGCTTTACTGCTGGCAAAATTTGCCTTCATTAGAAGTAACAGTCTTCTTTGGCCTTTATAAGTTTCTTCAGTACTCTTAGCTTTAAAGTCTGTACAATTAACCTTGTAAGTTTGCTACTTTTAACTTTGGCTTTTGAAAATGTTCTTGTTGCTTTGCTGTGTGCTAAGTGGAGAATTCACCCATAAAAATTACATGAAGAAAATTCAATTTTGGTACGTTGACAAGCCTTCAGAACTGTCCTTTTCATAGCATTTTGCTGCATGGAAGTTAATTCTGCCTGCCCACCCTACAGAGCATATTATATAGTCGGTTTACTGTTTCCTCATGAAGTCTTACTTTGGTTAAGTGATAAATGGCAGTCTTCCAATTGATGTATTCTCTAGTCTTCTTACTTTTAAGGACTTGAATAGGCACCAGGAAATAAAAAGGAGGGTAAACTGTCTTAGCTGGGAACACCAGCCGTTTGGGACAAATGCATCAGATCTAGGTAACAGGAAAACCATTGGATATTGCTAAGTGCAGCATAGCAGGTTTTGGCCCATATGCAATTTCACTTTTTCTCCTGAGTAAGTTTTCTCCTAGGTGATATTTTCACACTTTGTCATAAAATAAAAATGTAAAGAGAAACTTTAGCGAAAAGGGGGGAAAAAATAAATCACTACATTGCAAAGTTATATGTTAACAAATAGAAGAGAGAACAATAAATTATTGATATTCGCTATGTATTTTGTTCATGTTGTTTGATCCACAATCAGCTTGCACATCATCATCTTTACTACTGGCAGACATGACAAAAAAAACAGAACCAACTGCCATCATCTATAGCCACTCCCTATATAGCTACCTATTTCCAACAATGCAACAAGGCTCACAGACAGGAAACTGTCAGGATCTAGGTGCTGACATCACACTGTGGGAGGGGTTTAACCACAATATCAGCCATACAGAACCCCCCCCCCCCCTGATGATCTTTTTGAGAAAAGGTTAAAGATTTTTCACAGGCAAAGGGGTATCAGCTACTGATTGGGATGACGTTCAGCCTTTGGTTACTGTTCCTATTCCTATTCCTATTTTTCTATGAGGCTGGATAGTGTAATGGTTAAGGGCTCTGCCTCTGACACAGGGGACCAGGGTTTGAATCTCGGCTCTGCCTGTTCAGTAAGCCAGCACCTATTCAGTAGGAGACCTTAGGCAAGTCTCCCTAACACTGCTACTGCCTATAGAGCGTGTCCTAGTGGCTGCAGCTCTGGCGCTTTGAGTCCGCCAGGAGAAAAGCGCAATATAAATGTTATTTGTCTTGTTTTGTGTCTTGTACCTCTTTAAACCATCAGCAAGCAAGAACATTCTCAAAACAATTTTGATAGTACTTTTTGACCAACTTTTGAGTTAATCGCATATGGCCCTTAGTATGTAATATGTATGTAGTATGTAAACATTTCCCCAGTTTTATGATTATCCATGGATATGAAATGTGCCTTTTTATTTCAGTGTTTGTTCTTCATGTTTTGTGGACCTGGGGCCACTAGAAACCACAATCGCAAACATTAGTGATTGCATCTTGTGTAGTGATTTTCAGAGCAACTGCCTGCATTCCTTCAATCGCAATCACTCCGAAAATGCTGCATGCAGCAAATTTGTGAGGTATGCAAATTGAAACCATTATAGTGGAATCACCCTCATTGAGTCTCTCTTCCATAGGGCTTTGCAGATTACCAACGATCGGCAAGAGCGCTGAAAAGTGCTCCTAATGGGTCCCAGCTTGAAGCATGGCATGGGCTGATCAGGGAGGAAGTGGATATAGCGAGGCTTTCAAACCGGAAAGTTGAGGTAAACCTCTAAAGGTGGCCACTAACGATTCAATTTCTAGTGAAAAAATAGTTCCAGCGGAAGTGAAATCGTTCACTACACCATCAACGAACCAATCTTTGCTTCCTATCTATCACAACCGACAAGAAAATCCAAATTTCAGTTCGACGAAAATCCAATCAGACAACTGTGCCTATTAACAGAGATTATTTACAACCAATCCAATTCCAATCAGAATTTCTGATCACTCGAACTATTTTTTTGCTAGAAATTGGATAGTTAGTGGCCAGGCCACCTTTATCCAGACTCAGCAGAACCTCGCTGGTGGCTGCAGAGATGAATTAAGATATAAAGGGGCCCTAGACAAGGTAGTAAACCCCTTGTGGTCCTATTAGTAAGCTGAAGTGGAGAGAGGTCAAAGAAGCTGGCAGATGGGCCCCTTGACACCTACTAGGCCCCAAGCACTTGCCTAGGTTGTCTGGTGGATGATCCTGCTCTGGACCTCTGCAGCCAGCTGTAGTAATAAAGCTGTATACTAGGCAGCTTAATATCCAGATAGGGAACAGTGACCCAGTCCATAGCAACATTCACTGTTAGATCAGTTTCATAGTGAAGGCTCAGAGCTTTGCAAATACAAATGCACAGCTGGATCTCATGTGGATTAAAAATATTTTGTGCCCTACCTCTGTGAGAACATGACATGCATCTCTTTTTTTTTCTTTGCGAGTTCCGTCGTAACTCTCCGTCATAGATTATTATGTTTGGATGAATTTAGATTGTTTCAACTCTACCAGTCGCAGTCACCTGCTTTCTCCAGACAAAGGCTTTTACTGCAGAGGCAGCGCCTGTAACGCAGATAGGCTGCCATCCCCAGCCTGGAACATCTGGATGTGATGGGATTTTCGCTCTAACAATGGACGTGTGCAACAGCTGCATCTAATTGATCTACCCCTGTGAAATCTTCCCCGCTGTCCTATTTCTCATTCAGTGTCAGGGTCATTTAAGGAGGCCCGACTGCCTCACATGGGCTCCCCCTTGTGTTTCTCGCTGGCAATAATCTGCCAGCTGAGCAGTTCACAGGCAGTGTTTTTCCTTTTGCGGATTTACAATATTAAAGAGAAGCACAAGTTGAGCAGGGATGACGCACAGACTCAGAATGGCATTTGGACGCATGCAAAGAGATCCGTCTTAGCACAGATGCGAAGGCTATGACATGGCGAGGTGGGGATTTTATTGATATTCTGGTGAGCACTTACATGGCACTGAATGCACACCAAATAGCTGTGCCAATTCATGGACAATTCTGCTTAAAGGACACCCGAGGCGAAAATAAACGAACGAAATAAACAATTGTATCTATCTTCCTTCTCCTAAAAATAACTTTTTAAAATATTCCACAGTTTTATTTTATGTTTAAATCTACTTTTTAAGTTTTAACAGTTTTTTTTTGTTTTTGCTCAATGACACATTCATTGAAATATGCCAGAGCTAAAATTTATGATCGATTGACCCTTTTTATCTCTTTCCTGCTCTCAGAAGCCATATTCTGCGAGGAAAGTGTTTTATAGTTGGAATTTCTCATCAGTGAGGGTCACACTGTAGTCACTTCCTGTCTGAGTCAGGCCAGAGTCAGCCACTTTACATACCTGATATTTAACTCTTTCAGGCAGAGAAAGAAAAAAAGGAACACAGCATAGTTATTTGTGTGCTTGGCACTGTACATGTCTATCACATCATGTCACAAGTCACCTCGGGTATCCTTTAAAGGATGACTGAAGTGAGAGGTATATGGAGGCTGCCATATTTATTTCATTTTAAATGATACCAGTTGCCTGGCAGCCCTGCTGATCTATTGGGCTGCTGTCTGAAGAACACCAGAAAGAAGCATGCAGCTAATCTTGTCAGATCTGACAATAATGTCAGAAACACCTGATCTGTTCAGGGTCTATAGCTAAAACCATATTAGAGACAGAGGATCAGCAGGCTAGCCAGGCATTTGGTATTGCTTAAAAGGAAATAAACATGTCAGCCTCCATATCCCTCTTGTTACAGTTGTCCTTTAACTGTCTGTAAGAGAACCAATGTCTTTGTATTTGGTATTAGTACCTCTCACGTGATTCTGCTAAGGCATTCTTATATATTTGGGTGGTGCAATTTTTCCCAATTTACTCTGCCACAAATAATAATATGTAAGATTTTTATGATGATGACCATTGGTTGGGAGCTTTTTGATGTACATCTACACATTGTGCACTTTTTTGTAACCCCTAAGAAAGCCCTTTCTCAAGGGCAAAACATGTTGTCTGCTGGTAGATATCACACGGTACTTTAGGCACTCACATTGCACTGTCTAGTCTGACCTAACTATCTATACAACTGTAGATTCCGGGGGGTATTGGAACTGCTGCTTTCAGGAGGGTGTCCAACATACTTTTTTTCTTCACCAAACACACTTCCTTCATTCAGCAGCCCTATCAGCCAGGTGTAACATTCAGCATCAGGAACACTTGTGTCAGTGTTGTTGCAGCACCAACTGTAGATTTTAAGGTATATAGCTAGAGTTGGGTTTCATAATTTTAATATATATGGTACCCAATAAAGGTTATATTTTTTAGCTTGGTACAAATTGGGCATATCCTTTGGATCATATTGGTGTCAGGTATAGCAGTATTACCTCACCAGCGGAGAGTGCTGCGGCCGCCGCTTCCGCGTCTGATGTCGCCCCAGCGGCGGCCGCATCCTCTCAGTCATCTTGCACAGCCCCTGGCAGGACAGGTCTCTCCTCTGCACATCAGATTAGGTCAGCACGCTCGCGGGCGGGGCGGCAGGACCTTTATAATCTGAGGAGACGGGTCAGCTGATCTTGCAGTCAGCTGACACCAACCTGCCAATCACACGCTGCTGATTGGTCCAGCCCTCTGGGCGGGCGGTTTGAGTTTGCTTTCTGTATTTAAGCTGGGAGATGTCATTTGCTCATTGTCTTTTGTTGCGAATACTTCGTGTTAGCGCTCAGACCTTAGATAGTTCCGGTGTGCTTTGATCCGGGAGGAAACCGGGGATTTCACACAGAGATAGGAATTGTTTGATAGCTATAATTATAATTGATATTATTGTCTTTATGTGTATGAACCTTGCCTGAACTTTTAACTATCCTTTTGCCTTGTGATTTTGTGCTTCTGCCCATCTGCTCTTGTTGCCGACTTCTGCCTGAACTCCACTTTGATTCTGCCTGCCGATTCTGTACCTTATCTGCCCGTCTGTTGCCTACCTGATCTGTTTGACTATTCTCTCTCACCAGTGGGCCCTCGCCACTGGTGAGGTTACCGCTGTGGTTCTATCTGTAACCTCCATCGCCACTGGTGAGGTTACCGCTGAGGATCTATCAGAAAATTACTGTTTGCACCAATCACTACACTTTGTGCAATAAAGCTAGTGACTTTGTCACGTCTTACACGCCATTTGCTAACTATTTCTGTATTATTGGTGATTCTGCAGATCACCATATAATCAGATATAGTATCTGTATTATTGGTGATACTGCAGATCACCACATAATCGGAAAACCTGTTATCCTGCTGACACTATTGTTACAGTTGGCTTTATTTACTATGGACAGCTCAGCTGATATCCAAACTAATTGAAACAACACTGATTGGATGATTACGGTTTTTGGTAGTCCAAGCATCCTATAGATCTTGATTTACAAATCCTGTATATTATTATTTATTGGATTTATATAGTGCCAACATATTACGCAGCACTGTACAATACATACGATTGCAGACAATGATAACAGGAGTGATCGACAACACAATCCAGGTAATAAACACTAAGATACACAACACAATACAGGTGATACAAAGCAAAATTATACACTGGCCAAATGCCTAATAATACATCATACTATGCCAAATCATCACATTATTCTGGGTAGAGTGCACAATTAAGTATGATACACAAGGAGAGAGGGTCCTTCCAGGGGCTAATAATCTGGAAGGGGGGTTGACATGAAAGGAGGGGGGATGCATCGAGAGGTTCTCGGCAGAGAGAGTTGGAGTTAGTGTCGAGGAGGGGTAGGCCTCTTTGAAGACGTGAGTTTTGAGGGCTTATTTGAAGGTGTTGAAGGAGAAGGCAAGCCTCATGGGCAGTGGGAGAGAGTTCCACAGGCTGGGGGCAGCTTTAGTGAAGTCATGTAGTCGTGCAGGGGAGTACCAGATGCCTGGGATGGGTATTGCATTCATGATGTGACTTGTACTTATACTACAACCATATAATGACATTGAGCTTAGTTTTCTGAAAATCAGACTATTTTTTTTCTTTTTATCCAGAAAAAAAAACGTTTTGATTGAGAAGTGTAGTGAACGAGTTCTTGTTTCCACTAGGATAACCATGTTCTGCCTAAGAGAGAATGACATTTTTGTGCCACTTTCCAACTGAAATTATTCTTGGTTTCCTGGATAAGTCAGTGCGTGACCTTAAACTCAGACGTACATCGCACAATACTGGATTACTTATGTTTTTTTTTTTTTTCTTTTTCTCTTCCTTTTTTCTTTTTCTTTTTTAGCTGTCTCTAAAGAGAAAGAGGTTTGTGTACAGCAAATAGAAGGCTTTCTAGTTTTGTCTTCAGAACTGAACTCAGATGGCATTATATTTCTGAAGTTGCATTACAGAGTCTTATAGTGCTTTGGTTAAGGATAAAAAAGCTCCCATACCTGTGTTAGTTTGGATGGCACAGCCTGCTGACCTTCTCCAAGGCTAAGCATGGTGGCCCACCTAGCATTTCATTTGGTTTATAGCATATAGGATGGTAGTTGAACTAATTCTTTAGAAGGAGATTTTAGATGACTACTGTAATGTCCAAGGCTCAATGACATTAGAAGCACAGAACACTTAGCACCATGCTCACGACACTGCTGGCTGGGTTTTCCTATATATATATATATATATGTAGCCCCAATTCACACCTATTACTACACAGCAATGTTCAGCAGAGTCCCGGTTTTCTGGAACTGAACTAACCAGCAGTCTCAACCAACGAGCAAAAATTGTGCTCACAGTGGTGAAGGCCAACTTCTCAGGTTGTTTGTGGGCTCTGCTGTGTTTAAAGCCTGGGATCCACAGTTCCCCCAGGTTAATGTACTTTGAATGACTGTATTTTGATATTTAAAGAGTTCTTGGTGTGTGTGTGCATATAGAGTGGGGCATAGCACTGTATTAGCTAGGCCTATTTTTAACATTGAGTCTCAAGCAACCAGAAAGCACACTTATCCAATATCAGCCAATTCCCGTCGGTGCCAAATAACCGAGACTCTACTGTACTTACGTAAAAATAGCAGTCAATAGTATTTTGGTACATTGGTGGACACCCCCTTTAAAGAGGAACTTTAGAATTGAACTTCGTTCCAATCAGTAGCTGATACCCCTTTCCCCACAAGAAATCTTTACCTTTTCTCAAATACATCATGGGGGGGTGGGGGGGGGGGGGTGGGAGGAGGTGTCTGTGTGGCTGATATTGTGATGAAACCACTCCCACAGTGTGATGTCATGACCATGGCCATGACAGTTTGCTGTCTGTGGACCTCGTTGCATTGTGGGAAATCTTTTTCCAACTGCCATGCAAGCAATATGTCCCTCTGTGCATAGAGCTCTCAGTAACAAACATTCTGTACAGACCACCTGGCAGGATTAAAGATTTCACCACCTGTGATACATTTCAGTATGTAAACCAGGGAGAGGAAAGATTTTATAATAGGAACTGAATAAATAGCAACTGAATAAATAATCTATAAATGAATATTGTAAAGAAAATAAGCAATTTTATTTATGATGTTATTTTCACTACAGTTCCTTTTTAAGTTCTGCACAGCACAGCATCATGGGTAGACATGATTTTGGCACAGTGGTCACTGGTCAGTGATGTGCAGTACTTTTCAATGCAGTCCACATTCCCAACAATGTTAATATGTCAGTATAATATCCTAGTCAGGTACTAGTCAGGTAATCAATGTAGTATTTAGAAAACCTATTTATTGTCCTGGTCAACTGCCTTGGACAGTTTTTCAAGTGTTCGCTCACTAAGTGATATGAAACTCAAATCTCATCTATGATCTGAAGCATTAAGCACAGCATAAAACTAGAAGAAAGAATATATAAATAGTTGCCAAGTTACTGGAAGGGTTAATACAGAAACATCTACTTTACTGAAAAGCTAAGTAGTAGGATTGTCATTGTCTTAATAAAAGTGTCAGATTGACTTGCGCTAAACTTAAAGAGACTCTGAAGTCTCGTAAAAATCATGTTTTTAATTAAAAAAGGTGTTAAAAATCTTTGCCCTACCTAAACTGCCGCATCCACGCCGCTGTACACTAACTAAATCCCCCCAAACTCCCCGGGGGGCAGTCCGGGCAGCACTTCCATGAGAGACAGAGCTATGAGCCACAGCTCTGCCTCTCAGCGTGTCTGTCAGCCCGGATCGCCACCTCTCCCCCACCCCTCTCAGTCTTCCTTCACTTAGAGGGGCGGGGAGAGGTGGAGATCCGCCGCTGATAGACGGGCATGGAGGCAGAGCTGAGGCTCATAGCGCTGCCTCCAACAGCAGCAAAATCCATGGATTTTGCGGGGGAGAGGGAGGGGGAGTTAGGGGGGATTTAGATAGATTTCAGCGGCAGGGATGCAGGGGTTTAGGTAGGACAAAGATGCTAACACATTTTTGAATTAAAAACATGTATTTTTAGGAGACTTCCGTGTCTCTTTAAGCTGTGTAAATAATGCAAAAAATAGAGCCTCTGCTGTATCGAATGGGTAAAGAGAGAATTTTCTCTACTTTGTTTGCACAATAATTACTTAATGTCAAGACAATCTAATAATTTGCCCTAAAAATTGACTATATTATCAGTCAGCTTTAGTGAAGTGTAAACATGCCTTCCAGTGACATAATACCAGTCTTTTCATGTTTTAATGTTTAAGGCTCTGTTCCCACTTGAGCGGAGGAACAGACATTTTTTGTCCGTTCTCCGCTCTACAGTGAACAGCTGCTTTTTTATAAATAGCAGCCGTTCACACTTGTCATGCTGCAACAGATCTGTGAGATCCAGTGCAGTAAGTGGATTGCACTTCTGTGCAGTCTGTGATAATCCTGAGCACATGGATAAGTTCCCCCATATAGCATATGGCGGAGCACATCAGCCTCGGCTACAGCCATACTAAAACGAAACATCGCCCCCACTGACCACACGTGGTCTGGCACAAGTGGGAACGAGCTCTAGAGCAAAAACATTTTGGAGTTTCATGCTGTAATTTCAATACGTGAGAACCTTTATGGAAACAGACTTTACACAGCAGCAGACCTTTGTTTGGTGTAGGAAATAAGACGAGTAACAAATACTATTTTGGATTTCATGGAGCAGGCCACACCAAAGTGCTAGATCATCTGTGGGCAGTGTCTGGTAGCCAGAGACACTCACTAGATTTTTATGTTTGAGCATTATAGCTGTGAGAGCTGCTGCCATTGTCGCTGGCTTTGTTCCTAATCTTAATGGAGTCTGAGTGTTTCCATGCATCTTAGAGAATTTCCACTGTTGCATTCTGCATGATGACTGATAACAAAAGGCAGCAGAAAATATTATTTGACAGGAACTGCACTGGGATGCCAAATGTACCTAGATCCCACCACGGAACTGCCTAAAGACCACAAAAGCCATTAGGTTGATTAAATATCCAATATAAATCAAAATTGTACATACCTTTTTTGGGTGGATTGACCTTTGACCATATTTGATCTTATTCTTATTTTTAAAAGGTACTTTTTTGTTTTTATTTTTTAAACCTGAAGTAGATTACATAGCCTAATACTAGTGGTTGGGGTGGGCATAAGAAACCTACCACCATAGCTACATAATTTATTTTCTGAAATAGGGCTAACTTGAGTTCCAGCAGATGCACAAACTCATCTGAGCTTCCAGATCCAGAGGTCCAGCCATGCACAACATCTAATTACAATCAACCTTTGTACCAATGCAGAGGACAGGGTGTGGTTATGTGAGGGTGTTTTGGGGCAAATCTCTTTCTGCCTACGGATTCATCAGAGGTCTGGAGAGACCTGTTTGGGGAAGCTAGCCATACAGACAGGGTGGCATAGTTGCTGAATATGCAACCTTAGTATCAGTTTGAAACGATTAGATCCACTACTGAATTGCTTTACATTTTTGTAATAGTGCTCAGCAATGAGTAATGGGTGGAGAATCAAGTCATTTAGGGGAGCTAAGAGCTTAACTTTGAAATCCAGTTACACCAAAAACTTTTATTTGAGTTTTGACACCACGGAAGACAACATTCTTGTTGTTATCAATGTCAGAGTCCCCTTTGCGTAAACACATTTCCTCTCTCTCTGTCCAGAAAGGAGACTGATAAAACGGTTCTCTTTTTGTAAAGTTTGGAAGTGCCAGAAGCTTTGTCAGGTACTTATTTCTCTTAATGGCGTAACTATAAGGCAAAAAATCCCTGCAACTGCACTTGGGAAGGGGGCAGGGCTCTGTTGGGGTCCCAACTATTTACCCCATCCCCAATACAAGTCCACTCCATCCTCACCGGATTAGTGAGATTGTGAAGTGGATGAATGGAAATGGGTGTGGATAATGTTAGGGGCCCACTCAAAGTTTTGCTGGTGGCCATGATGATTTGTATTTACAACTCTGATTGCTCTCCTTTACTTCCTGCCCTAGTGGCACCCTGAGCTAAGATTCAAAACCCATGGTGTCACTAATGGTGCCCTTACATGGTTACATTTTTTTCATTTTTTTTTCCGGTTAGATAATTTTGTTTGATTATTTAATTAGATCGAATATAATGATTTTTCCAACATGTCTGAACTGATTTATATTGAAAAAACAGGATAATTGTTCGTACTGATTGATCGAAAACAAAAAACGATTACTTTCTAATTTCATTCGATTTGATTGTTTTGGTTGAATAAACAGGAAAATTGAACGCTTTTACTGTACCGTGTGGGGGCACCTTAAGACAGAACATTAGGGTAATTCTTTAAACGAAGATACCTACAAAAAAACAAGCTAGTAGAGGTGCTCAATAGAAATGTCATTGGACCGATCAATCAATAGACATGAAGTGTATTCCACTGCCTCAGTTATGAGCTGCAGCCCCATTTTTTTTTTTCAGTTTGCAGAATTATGACCATCTCCAGTGCTCACTTGTTTCTTGTTTCATTGTCTTTACTGGTAGAAGTACTATCTTTTCCTGTCTTTGTGACACCAGGTGTTTGAATTTGAGCCCAGAGTGTCACCAGGGCAGACAATGAATGACAGCAATAAAACCTAAAGATTGTTTGGGACCACTGATGGACAAAAATCTCCTAACCAATCTAATCAGAATGACAAATCGATCGGAAAATCGGATCAATTTAATTCATCTCATCGGATTGGTTAGGATATTTTTGTTCATTAACAGTCCCAAATGATCATTTCCGATCATTCATATTAAAATATCATTTGTTTACAAATCGTATCATTAGTGGCCACCTTAGCAAAGCTCATTAACTTCTTCTAGTCCTCATACTTTCCAACTCAAAAAATGTTGTGCCTGGATTTGGAGTTTGAAGTGTCCCAGAGGTGATATGTGACATGAGATAAATGTTTATGTAGAGTACAAAATATTAATAACCAGGCTGTTTTACTTATTCTATTTTGCTGCCTGAAAGAGTTAATTTCTAGGCATGGAAGTGGCAGCTCCTGTCTTGTCGGTACCTTGTTGGGAATACAGTAAACATCACTCATCAGCAATTTACAGCCATACAAGTTTTCCTGGCAGAATACAACTTTTGAGGGCAGGGAGAGATAAAATACATCAACTAATGACCTTTTTCTAACTCTGGGACACTTAATAGGCTGCCACTGCTTAGAGACAGTAAAACATTCAACCTACTTTGTAAGTGTTTAAATATGTGAGGATCCGCTCGGCTGCCTGCGCAGGCAGGCAGCTTTTTGACCACTGTTCAGGTCTGCGTTCTGCAGGTCTCTGGAAGAGAGACCTTTTGACAGTTTTACAGCTTGCTGCTGAGGAATTTGCATACGTTTGCCATGCAGATTGCCTAGCCACATCCTTTGTAGGCTTGCTCTATATATACCATGTGATATCACAGATCTGGGCTGGTCATAAGGGTTAGTCCTGTGAAACATTCCTGGAGTGTCAGCCTTGCTCATTGTTTGAAGATTAGCCTAGAGTAATTCCTGGGACTGCACTAGGCAGGTTCCCTAGTGCAGTTAGGATTGCATATCTGTTTCGTTTGTCTGTTGCGATTGTCCTGTCCCAGCGGTGGTCGACAGGAAGTCGTTCTGATCTTTGTTCTTGGAGTAAAGCTGGAGCAGCGGTTTCTACCAGCTATCTCTTCTGATCTGTCTTGCCTGGATCGCACTCGCCTTGCGCTAGTGCTGTGGATCCGTCTGATCTCCATCTCTCTTGCTGTACTTGGATCGCACTTGCTCTGGCGGAAAGAGCCGTGGATCCAGCCCGCTCTGTTTCTATACTTGGATCGCACTCACTCTGGCGGAAAGAGCAGTGAATCGTATCTCTCACTTATTCCTGTTTTCGTGTATCTGTCTTGTCTGCTACGAACGCTTGCTGGAGGCTCGGTAAGGTAACCATTAAGCAAGCGCTTGCGTCCTCTGTTTCATGTTTGTCTGTCGGTGGTTAGTCAGGCGTGCTTGTCTCTGTTGTGCTTAACACGCAGAGACCGCGCATAAACACGTGCACTGTTGCGAATGAGTGCGGTGTTCGCGTTTAGTTAGCGTTTGTTATTTTTCTTATCTTCTCATTGTTTGATTTGCTGTGCCTTTGCTACTCTCATGATCTGCCTTGCTGTAGCCTTGTGTCACCTCTGGCAATCGCCTCTCTCGCGATTGCGTTCCTGCTTCATATCTGCTGTTGTGTGTGCACCGTCGCGGGTTGGCGACTAGATTGGGGCACATACATACATTCTATCCCTGTGCTCATTCTCTTTCGTTCTCGCTTGGTTTCCTTTGTTGTGTGTCTGCCGTCGCAGGTTGGCGGCTAGATTGGTGGACATACATACATTCCTCATCTGTGCTTATTCGGTCTTGTGTCGCTGTTAGCAATCGCCATCTCTGGCGATTGCCTTCTCACTTTATCTTTCTGGTTGTGTGTTCATCGTCGCAGGGTGGCGACTAGATTGGTGGACACGCATACCCTCTGTCGCTTTGATCTCTCTCTTTTAGGGCTATCTTGCCCTGCGTTTCTTCCCTTCGTGCAATTCCTGTCTGGCGTGTGTGGCAGTGCAGAGGAGCTGTTCCTCTGCACTCCACAGCTCCACCTGCCGACAGGAATTTCCCTCTACAGGTGCATTGCACCTTTTGCTGGGTTCCCTCAAATTACACGCTTGTGGAGGATTTCCGCAGTGTCAGCGCACGTCTTGTGCGCTGATCACGGAGAGAATTCCACAATCGTGGATACTTAGAAAAGGTCATTTTTAGGATTAGGGGGATACATAAAATTGTTTATTTCATCAGTTTATTTTCACCTTGGGTTCACTTTAAGGGCTAAACCATGTTTAGTTTTAAGCACCTTAGCAGTGCTATTAATTTCAAAATGAAGATTGCAGCTGATTAGGCTTCCTGTGATATAAGGTGTAGAGGAGCAAGCAGCTGGGTTTAATTTATCATGATAGCCCAATCCTGCAACTGTGATTTGCATATGTCAGAAAAGTATACCTAACAGGGTGAGCTCACTACACCAGCCCTTTGATGAACTGAGCACAGTTTCAGTAGCATTAATGTGACATTTATTGTTTGAATTATTTTTAAATGATCGAACATGCCAATTGATCTAAAATTTTGATTCTTACTTTTCGATGATACACAATGCCAATTGAATTGATAATTTTTCTAATCAATTTTGTGAAGCTAGGAAAATAAAAAAAAGTCACTTAAGTCTTTGAAAACAAGATTGGTATTTTTCCAGGCCAGGGGATTTTATTTTTCTGAAACTGATTCTCCGTCATTGATTGAAGTTGATCCCGTACATAGAAAAAAAAATTGATTATTTCATCACTTGATCATAATCGGAACTGAAATCAGTATATTTACTTAATTTTTCCGACAAAATTAACAGTGTGCTAATGACTTTCACAAAAAATCTGTAATGTTCAAATGTAAATATATTTTTACCTTTAAGAGATCAAATTTACAGCCTTGGCCCTGTCCCTTTTGCCATAATGATACTGTTAGAAAGAGCCAACATAGGAAAAATAAACACTTAGGGCCCGTTTCCACTCTCGCGGAAACGGCCGCGAATCCGCAGAGTTTCCCCGCAGGCAAATCGCGCGGGGAAACTCTGCCATAGGGGACAACGGCGCCGCCGGCCGAATCGCTTGCAGTAGCGATTCGGCCGGAAACCCCCACAGAATTCGCGGCGGAGGCTGCGATTCCCATAGCCGTGCATGGCACGGCTGATGGGAATCGCCTGCGATCCCGCCCACCCGCTCAGTGCCGGCGTGCGTCTACGAGACGCACGCCGCACTAGTGGAAACGAGCCCTCAGACTTGTGACTAACTAATGCCACCTTGTGGTAAGCTGAGAAACTAACATGCTAACACAGTTGTAACTGAAGAATGATTTTATTTCACTACTAAATGTCCGTTCATAGTCACTTTAAGGGTAAGTTCACACTGAATCCATTGTAATGTGCACATTGTAATGGATTTGAAAATTAGCATCTTCAAGTAAATATGCATGTTGCAATGCATGCTACCTTGCAGCTATTAAATTTTAACCTTGGTGTAGCATACGCATTGTTCAGCTTGAGTTATTGTTATAATGGAGCCAACGCACCTATGTGAATGGGCCCAATGTGGGTCCATTGCAGCATATTGGTGAGCGATTATCGATTATGTTATAACGCATCGCAACATGCATAGTGGGAACGCACCCTAAGAGCACTGTTTTGCGCTGTGTGGCCGCATGTGAAGAACAGTCATTTGGGCATGTTCACATCATGGTGTTGTAATTGATCACAGTTTCCTAACACTGTGTTTCTGGATAAAGTTGGTGAAAATGGAGGAGTTACATTGCAATTGTTCATGCCATGGCAGGCAGCACAGTGGTGTAGTGGTTATCACTCTCGCTTTGCAAAATTGGTTTCCCGGTTCTAAAAAGACAAACACTTATATCGCACTTTTCTCCTGGTGGACTCAAAGCACCAGAGCTGCAGCCACTAGGACACGCTCTATAAGCAGTAGCAGTGTTAGGGAAACTTGCCTAAGGTCTCCTACTGAATAGGTGTTGGCTTACTGAACAGGCAGAGCCGAGATTCAAACCCAGGTCTCCTGTGTCAGAGGCAGAGCCCTTAACCATTACACTATCCAGCCACAGTTCTAACCCCTGCCAGGGCACTATCTGCAAGGAGTCTGTATGTTCTCCCTGTGTCTGCGTGGGTTTCCTCCGGGCACTCTGGTTTCCTTCCACATCTCAAAAACATACAGATAAGTTAATTGACCTCTCCCCTAAATTGCCTCTAGACTACAATACATATACAACACGATATAGACATATGACTATGGTAGGGATTAGATTATGAGCCCCTCTGAGGGACAGTTAAGTGACAAGACTATAGATACTCTGTACAGCACTGCGGAAGATGTCAGCACTATATAAATACTAAATAATAATAATGCTATGAAAATAGCATGTCCATTTTAATGGGCAGAATTTGTGTTGTGTTGGGCCCACGTTGTAGCATATGCATGATGCAATGTACATAATGTGAACTTAGCCTACTGGAAATCTAATAAGCAAAAACTCTCATCAACATACACACAGCCTAGGATAGAAACAGCTACAACTACACATACACAATCCTAAATATATACATATTACAGGTGATACAAAAAACAATTTTGTTTACCTTCAGGAAGAATCCACAGCTGTGCACTATGATATGGGTGTCTGGTTCACAGATATGATTTGATTTTTAATCATTGAACTGTCACAGGAAATATCACTGAGTATAAAATAATAAAGAAGATGCAATAACGCTGTTGAAGAAGATACATGATAGCACTTTTCTCACCTAATATAATTGCTCACACACAATGCGCCGTGTGACTGAATGCAGACTGAATGCAGGTGCGCCTCGCTGAACAGACACCTGCACAGATGTAGGAGATGCAGCATCAGTACAATCTGTGCTCTGTCACTTCTGGATCAGAACACACAGCAGAACTAGCTGATCCGCACCAGAAGTATGAGGCATGCCACAGATACACACCCCTCCTCTGCAGACAGACATGACTAACACAGGGGCACAGTCACCACCATCCCACATAAGTAGAATGAATGTTAAAGGACCACTATAGCGAAAATCATAAATCATAAAAATTTAAAATAACAAAAAACACATACAAATAAGAAGTACTTTTCTTCCAGAGTGAAATGATACAAATATGACTTTTCTCCTATGTTGCAGTCACTTACAGTAAGTAGTAGAAACCTGACAGAATCGACAGGTTTTGGACTAGCCCAGATTCTTATGGGGGAGTCTCAAGGGTTTCTTTATTTTCAATAGTGCTTAGTGAATGGCATTTGCTCTGCCTAACTGCCACAAATGCGTACAAACAGGTAGGGGGTGGTCTGCATCTTTATATAAATCCTTTTCAGGGATTGTCCCTTTAGAAATAGTAAAGGCCATGCGGAGAATCCCCCATGAAGAGATAGACTAGTCCAAAACCTGTCGGTTCTGTCAGATTTCTACTGCTTGCTGTAAGTGACAGCAAAGTAGGAGAAAAGTAATTTATGGTTCATTTTACTCTGCAAGAAACATACTTCTTATTTGTATGTGTTTAAATGTATTTTACATTTTACAATTTTCGTGACAGTGGTCTGTAAAATATACAGAAATAGTGACAGAAAGCATTCACAGTAAAGAAAAAAAAACAAAAACAAAAAAGAACAACTATCAATCACCATAAGATGGTGTAAGACAATTGGTTATAGACTATTATAGACTGCAAACATAAGAACATAAATCTTTCTATATACTTGAAACTAGCAAATGAGGCATCAAAAATCCACTTGTGTCATGTAGCTGGCAAAGGTGTTTTTTTTTCTTTAATTACCGAAAGTATTATGAAACTCACCATTTCTTCTTTGTTCTAAAATATTCTTTACGGCATAACACCTACTACCAGTAAATCAATTGGTAGCAGAACAGCATTCAAACACAGCACTTTCTTTTTCAGTGGGAAGCTTAACTCAGAATCTAAGGTTGGGGAGGTGATTACCTTATCTTCTTTATGTTTCCTTATCAGCCACTATTGGTAAACATTCTGCTTGTGTTTAGCTGAAACACTGCCAGGAAAGTGTACACAGAAGACATCTTCTCAGTGGATACATTATAATATATAGATACAGCAGCTATGTAATAAATCACAGCAACAGCTTTTCAGAGCAGATACACTGTACTTTGGGAACTTGAAAAGTGTAATCTGACGATAACACTTGTACACAAAAGCAAATATGATAACTGTAAGGGTAATAAAAAGTAGGAAAACATGTTTTATTGAATGACATGTCAAAGTTTCATCTTTAATATTGAATGTACGTTAGCCTGTCAGTCACTAGAATGGTAAGGACAGTTCACATTGCTCCAGTCCTGTGCACTTTTGCAGCCTCAGAATGCATAATGATGCAGTAAATTGCATCCTTAAGCCATAGGCCCTTCCTTTCTTCTGCTGATGGCCATGTTCCCTGATGCAGTGATTTGCAAGTCCGATTTGTATCGTTTTCTTACTATACATGAGCAGTCCTGGATGCAGAGTCTGGGTCAGGGGTATAATGGAAGGATTTGTTTAGCTTAGTTCTGCATGCAAATAAGATGTGGAAATGCCTTGTTTTATTTGTTA